>NC_072440.2:35381969-35685000 GCF_028878055.3 Symphalangus syndactylus
GTAAATATTTATAATCCATGTACACAAAAGTTCGTTGGGCTCTCAAAAAATTTTAAGATTGTAAAGGGATCTTAAGACCAAAAGGTGTAATAAGAACTGACACATTAGGAAACGGAAAGCAAAGAAGATTTGAGCATTACACATCTATTAGGTACTATATTAGAGTTTATAAGTACTTAATTGGCAATATTGTCAATATCAATGATAATAGTAAATAAGATTATTTAGGATAAAAATTCAACTTAGGATCTAAACAATGATAAGTTCTATCTATCTGAGACCCAAACAAATAAAAGCTCAAAGAAGTAGTAAAAAAATGTTGGCATGCTGTAGATTTTAGGACAGAGGAGAAAAAATATTTGGTACAGGTTGAGCATCCCTAATCCAAAAATCCAAAATCTGAAACTTTTTGAGTGCTAAGACACCACAAGTGGAAAATTTCACACCTGACACCTTTGCTTACTGATGGTTCAATGTACAAAAACTTTGTTAAACAGAGTAAACAGACAACCTATAGAATGGGAGAAAGCATTTTCAAACTATGCATCCAGCAAAGGTTTAATATGCAGACTCTATAAGGAACTTAAGTCAACAAGCAAAAAACAACCCCATTAAAAAGTGAGCAAAGGACATGAACAAACACTTTTCCAAAGAAGACATACACATGGCCAAAAAGCATTTGAAAAAATGCTCAACATCACTAATCATTAGATAAATGCAAATCAAAGCCACAACAAGATACCATTTCACACCAGTCAGAATGGCTATTGTTAAAAAGTCAAAAAATCACAGATGCTAGTGAGGTGGCACAGAAAAGGGAACACTTACACACTGTTGCTGGGAATGTAAACAAGTTCAGCTATTGTGGAAAGCAGTTTGGTGACTTCTCAGAGAACTCAAAGCTGAATTACCATTCAACCCAGTAATCCCATTATTGAGTATATACCCAAAGGAATATAAATTGTTCTACCATGAAGACACATGCACATGTTACGTTCATCACAGCACTATTCACAATAGCAAAGACATGGAATCAACCCAAATGCCCATCAATAGTAGAGTGGATAAAGGAAATGTACACATACACCATGGAATACTATGCAGCCCTAAAAAGAATGAGATCATGTCCTTTTTGGCAACGTGGATGGAGCTGGAGGCCATTATTCTAAGCAAACTAACAGAACAGAAAACGAGATACCACACGTTCTCACTTAAAAATGGGAGCTAAGCATTGAGTACATATGGACACAAAGAAGGGAACAACAGGCACAGGAGCCTATTTATGGGTAAAGGAAGAGAGGAAGGTGAGGATCAAAAAACTACCTATTGGGTGCCATGCTCATTATCTGGGTGATTAATTAATCTATACAACAAAACCTCATGACACACAGTTAGCCTATGTAACAAACCTGCACATGTATCCCTGAACCTAAAAGTTAAAAAAAAGTTAAAAATAAAATTACCTTCAGGCTATATGTATAATATGTATACGAATCATAAATAAATTTCATGTTTAGACTTGGGTCCTATCTCCAAGATATCTTACTATGTACACACAAATATTCAAAATTCTGAAAATACCCAAAGTCTGAAAAACTTCTGATCTCAAGCATTTTAGATAAGGGATACTCAACCTGAATTTACTTCAAAAAGCCACACACAGATATGGTACCATTTTATAGATCAATCAGCTTTTATTTACAGTGCATTAGATGATAAATAACTTCATTTAAAATGAGAAGAGCTATTGGAAGACCCCAGATGTAAGGTTTCACTGAACACGGCACCAGCTTTTGAGGTTCCTGTGTTTTCTTTGCAATTTGAGCCAGACCTACACACATGCAACCACCTCTAAGGGACCTGCAGTTGGTATTGTGATTTTGGTACCACCTACTCCTGTTCCTGTGTGGGTGTTTTCCAGCACAGAAAAGTAGACATAATTACCAACAATCAGTGAAACGGAACCACTCCAAGCTATGTTGCCTTACTGAAGCTGAACGATTGACAACACTGCAAAGTAACAAGTCGCAATGAACTCCACTAACACAGTTTTTGATGCTAAATGTCTGATTGAACAGAGATGCTCCTCTCCACTTCCCTGTGGTTTGATGCTTTGTCTTATTTTCATTGCTACTTCCTAATTCAGGTTCTTATCTTTATATATGCTTAACAAATATTTGAGTGTGTACTACATACCAGGTACTGTCCCAGGCTCTGACAATATAGCATAGAACTTTTAGGCTAATGGAAGAGAATAAGAGGGTGCTAAGAAACCATGAAACGGAGGAACTCTAATTAGTCTCCAGTCCAGAAAGGCATCTGTGAGGATGTGCTATTTAAGTGGAGATCTTGTTAGAAATCTTTTTGTTACAAGTGGCCAAAAATGGAACTCAATGTGGCTCAATAATTAAAATGGAATTTGTTGGTATAAGACACTGAAAAAATCCAGAAGTATATCTAGTTTCAGGTAAGAACTGACTCAGTAGCCTAAAGGACATCTCTAAGAACCTGAATTTTCTTGTTCTGCTATCTGTGATGACAATTTTTTCCTAATGCGTAGCAGCTTCATTCTCTCTCCCTTGCACCCTCAAATGGCTCTGGCAGCTGCAACTCTCGCATGCTTGTACCATCATACTATCCAAAGAAATAAAGAGGGTCTTTTCCAGTGGCTCTTGCATAATCTCGGATATCCATTCTCTTTCACTGGCCTGAAGAGGGTTTGTTTACCTATCCTTAGGAAAAACCCTATCCTCAGGGAGACAATTGACACTAAATCATTTAATCTAATCAGAGCACATGGTTATGGCTATAAATGGGGGAAAGGTGAATTTTCTAATGGAAAATCAGGAGATTATTGGTAGAAGATGGTAGGAATCGATACTGAAGACGTTTCCCAGAAATGTCCACTAAACCAGACCATGTCAGATCTGAATGGTATGTACAAATTAACCAGGAAAAGAATAGAAGAGAAAGAACATTTTGGGCAAAAGGAACAGTTTATGAAAAAATCTTCAAGAACAGTAAGGACTTTGGAGCAATTGAGAAACAGGAAGGTAGTTTGGTTACATAAAGATAAAACAGGAAAGAGGAGAGAACTTGCAGGCTCCTTTCAGAATTTTGGACCCACACTCTAGTTCATGTACATGTACATCTCCATCTATTTTTTTTCCTACCCGGAGGTAGGAAACCATAGGTCTTTGTGTCTCAAGGATTGGGTACTATACTTTAGTACATGCCATATTGGACACAAAGCAAGTACTTAGTGACTTAAATTCCAATGTGTGATGCAGATCTATGCTTTTACAGTTTGGTTAGTATTTAGTTTGAACTATATCAACCATAACTTACTTCCTCTATCCCAAAGAGCCAGGCTAACAGCTAGCATACTTCAGATCAAAGTATCTGTAATTTCTTTTCTTTTTTTTTGGTAGAGATGGGGTGTCACTTTATTGCCTAGCCTGGTCTTGAACTCCTGGCATTAAGTGGTCCTCCCTCCTAGGCCTCCCAAAGAGTTGGGGTTATAGTAAGCCACTGTGCCTCATCCAAATAATCTGTAATTTCTACCATGAAATTCTTCTTGGTATTTTTAAATCTGGAAGTGATAAAAAGTGTATTACTATACATTTACTTATAGTTGTTCACTAAGCCCATTATTCTTCCCAGGTCCTTAGCTAGATTATATATCCAGAGTTCCTGTGAATTAGGTGTGGCAGAAGAAATGGATTACTGATGTGACTGAGTTTTAACCAAAGGAATGTAAGCAGAAGTGAGATGCGCCACTTCCAGGGTTAGCCCGTATACAATAAATCCTTTCATTAGTGGTCCTCCACACTCTTTCCCCTTCCAGATGGAGGCAGATGAGTGGCAGTAGAAGTCACATACTGAAATATGATAGAGCTACAAGATGGAGGGAACCTGGATCTCTGGATTGCCATTTACAAAAGAACTATGTGCTAATTAGGACTTCACTTGAGTGAGAAATAAAAATTTATCACATAAAACAACTGAGATCTGGTGTTTATTAGTTATAGCAGCTAGTGTTATCAAGTACTACAAAAACTGTTATATCAGTAATAGGTTTTTTTTTTTGCAAAAGCATTTTGCAGTCATAACAAAAACCTAAAATATGAGGCACTGGTTTAGCAGTGAGGAGACTGATACTCAGAGGCTAAAAGATTGAGATATATATTAAGCAATGACAAAACATTTGGTAAAATGTCATCTACAATAACATGGTAGGCAGATTATGTGTGCCTCTGTAGCCTAGATCTCTAGGGGAAGTGGCTGAAATGAAAGTAATTGTGAACATTTACTTTTATTAGTTTAAACCATATGACAAATTATATTAATTTCTGAATGTGGATCCAGCCTTGCATCCCTGGACTAAACCTATGTGGTTGTGGTAATATAAATAATTCTTTTTATACTTGTTGAATTTGGTTTGTTAATACTTAGTTGAGGATTTTTACATCTATCTTCATGAATGATACCGACTAGTGGTTTTCTTGTAAGTTTTTTGATATGAGGGTAATGCTGGTCTCATATCATGAGTTTGAAAATATTCCCATCATAGATACCCAACTGAGAAAGGGCACTACAACAAATCTGGCAGGATCTTATTAAGTGTCAATTATAAGAAACTCTCATGTAGTCAAAGTTTTATGAATTCTCTAGGCCTTTGTTCCTTTGACTGTTAAATGACATTTTTGCCAAAAGATGAATGGAAAAATTAATATAAATATAAAAGCCAGTCAATTTGATACTGGTAAGAGTTGGTAAAGAATAAACTGAATGATTTTTTAAAATATAAAGGTTTGAGTGGTTGCTGAATTTATTTATATACATTACTAAAATAGAAGCAACTAAATACCCATTTTGTTTATAAAGAACCTATAAACAGGTATAAATCAGATAGATTATAACATTAAACAAACCACTTCAATATATTAAAGAAAATATTAAAAAGTTCAGGAGATCTCCAAGTATTAATTATTAATAATTAAAACAAACACACCACAATGTTAGAACCACATTTGGTGAAAAGGTCCAATATTAGTATTTTCTACCAAAATATTAAAAAAAACAAAAAAATTTACATTATGGAGGCAAAAACAGTCTGACAAACTATTTTCCATATAGGAACAAACAGGAAAGAAAATATTGTTTTGGCTCCTTCAAATATATAAAACAAATCTAAATCAATTCTTAATGGTTGATGGGATCACAGCTTTCATTATGTAGTCTGAGTGAATATGTTTTCTGCTGAATTCAAGAAATACTTTCTTACCAATTAACTACAATCATATAAATTATGCTAATATAGTAGGTGGAAAATTATTTTCCTATTTTGAAAACTGCTGGCTGAGCCAGAGTCCCTAACACTGAAGGTATATAACTGCTCTTTTAACTTTCAGGTAGTCAAAGTTTCATGAATTCTTTAGGCCTTTTACATTCCTTGCCTTTGTTCCTATGACTGTTAAATGACATTTTCACCAAAATATGGAAATACATCTATTAATGTTTGAGGAAATACATTAATAGACTTTTTGATTATGTGGAGACTGGCATCTGGATTAGGCTGGAAGGAGGGTTAAGGACAGCAAGGATGAGACAAGAAGAGGGCAAATTATTCTGCTTTATAAAACAATGGATAAGAGAGAGTTACAGAAGGAGGAGGAGAGCAGAAACACAAGCTAGAACAGGACTAGGAGAAGAATGTATTTGCCTATGGGGGAGTCAGCTGAAGAACTTTTAGGAAAAGTGAAGTTTAATATTCAATTCTAAGATGTTTCTAGTTCTGCAGATTAATTACTCATCTTAGTCGTTATCTCTAAGACTTTAGTAAAAGGTTGTTGCATATTCCAATTTTAAGTTAACGGTAACTGAAGAATACAGAAAAATCCTCCTTTATATTTTTACTCTAAGCAAGGTGGGAGTAAAATAGGAAACCAATCTTGGGTGGCAAAGTGCCGTATTTTGGAATAAGAGATGACAAGAAACACTACCAACTCCCACCAAAACTTACTCCTCAGAAACACTTAACCATTGCTCCTTGGAAAAACAGAATTAGGTTCCTCCAAGCCCTTGGCCACATTTTTGTCAAATAATATATAACTCTGTTTAATGTTTGTTGCTGTTTAAAGACACCTCATTTAAATGCAAAAACTGTGACCTGACACTAAACAGACTACAAAATGATACTTGTCTATAGTAATAGAACTGAAACAAGAAGCCAGACTGTTACCTTGTTTGACCTCAGCTGGGAATATGCACATAAGATTACAGTTTTTTGCTGTTCTGTGCATGTCAACAAATAATTACAAAAGCACTGTGAGTACTGATTTTGGAGTTACAAATAAATTTTAGTGAGTATGCAAATTCAGAAATGTGGAACCCACAAATAATGAGGATTGGCTGAATCAATCAGTTATTCAAAGCTCTCCATAAACTAGACTCTCTTCACCTTCCAACTTTCACCTTTCATTCTTCCTATGCATAACTGCACTGCAATCAAAATAGCCTTGGCTTTCTTCTTAGAATAGCTGAAATTTGTATCTTAACTCATACTATTAAGCTCTTCTAAAATGCTCTTTCTAATCATTTCCCACAAATTAAATTTCTTCCAGAGTCCAACTAAAAATTCATTTCTGAGACGACTACCTGCTTCAGCCATACTGCTTGCTGCAGTTTAGCAGATTACAGATGGTCCCCAACTTATAATGGTTTGACTTGAAATTTTTTGACTTCTCACTGGTGCAAAAGTGATACATGTTCTGCAGAAACCATACTTCAAGTCCCCATGCAACCATTCCATTTTTCACATTCTGTGCAGTATTCAATACATTATGTGAAATTGTCAACACTTTATTATAAAATAGGCTTTATGTTAGATGATTTTGCTAATGGACGCGTTCTGAGCATGTTTAAGGTAGACTAGGCTAAGCTATGTTGTTTGAAAGGTAAGGTGTATTAAATACATTTTTGACTTATGATATTTTCAACTTATGAGTTTATCAGGATGTAACCCCACTGTAAGTTGAGGAACACCTATATTTTGAGGGCTATATGTACATCACTCAGATTTATACCAAACAACATACTTACTCATACTTAGCTTTTTAAGTCTTCTCTGGATGCCTTAAAATATTTTGTTTTCCCTGTTAGAGAATAAGGATTTCAACCATGTCTTTTAATTAATCTTCATTTTGCCTTTCTCTATTATACATTTGGAATCAAAGAATAGATGTCTAAATATTAACACTAATTCTTAGATGCAGTTTAACCAAGTCTTAAGTGTCAGAAATAGCAGATAAGTTTCATGTCCTAAGCCAACCTAATTAAATCAATACTGATATTATTAAATGAATAATGACTACCCAATATATTTAGAGTATTGTGTTGAGATTTCCTGAGGGCTTGTCTTATACTAGATGGGAAAGAGCCATAATTGGTTATTAATGCCTGCAAAGGGTACAGAAGGTGAAATGACAGAAAGCATGAAGAGATTTGCTATCCTTTGGCTCACAGTTACGCTTTTTACAATAATTTGGGGGGATATTTTGGATTACATTAACCATTTTATGGTCACATCTTTTTTTATTTATTTTTATCTTTATTTTATTATTATTATACTTTAAGTTTTAGGGTACATGTGCACAACGTGCAGGTTTGTTACATACGTATACATGTGCCATGTTGGTGTGCTGCACCCATTAACTCGTCATTTAGCATTAGGTATATCTCCTAATGCTATCCATCCCCCCTCCCCCCACCCCACAACAGTCCCCGGTGTGTGATGTTCCCCTTCCCGTGTCCATGTGTTCTCACTGTTCAATTCCCACCTATGAGTGAGAACATGCGGTGTTTGGTTTTTTGTCCTTGCGATAGTTTGCTGAGAATGATGGTTTCCAGCTTCATCCATGTCCCTACAAAGGACATGAACTCATCATTTTTTATGGCTGCATAGTATTCCATGGTGTATATGTGCCACATTTTCTTAATCCAGTCTATTATTGTTGGACATTTGGATTGGTTCCAAGTCTTTGCTATTGTATGGTCACATCTTTTTAGAGGAAACTAAAAATTACATATTTCCTTCTTATATATAGGTCATATAATCTTTCTGGTTTTAGTTTAAATTTACCTCCCTTTTCAAAATGTCCTACCTGCTATGCTGGCTAGACTATGTATTTTACCCTTTCATTCAAAAACAGACACCTAAATTAATGTTGTTTTTGTTGTAGCTTCCACAGTTTTTTACACATATTATTTATGATTGGAACCTGCCTTCCCACTGTGATATCATCAACAGTATAATACATACTCTTTCAAACAATTGTTTTCGATTCTCAGATTGAATTATAAACATATTATCATTTTGTGAATAAACAATCTCACAGAAAACAATTCTTATGCAACTGGGTTTCAAGAAATCTACCTTTTTATTTAGCTTAGCTCTTTTGAAATGCAATAACTGCAAGTTACATTTTTAAAAAGTATAAAAATACAATACAGCTGTGAGAGATTAGATTTTTCTATAGCTAATTAGCTACTTTTGATCCCTGTAAGGATTAGGATAAAATATGTCCACCCCATTGACATCAAGCTAGGCTATCTGACTTATTTTGTCGAAAGGAATGTGAGTGGAAGCAATTAAAACCATGTATAAACAGATTTCCTTAAAGAGTCATTGCATGGTCCTGCCATGGCACTTTTACCTTGGTCTTAATAATGACATGTCTGTTATAGTGGATGCTCCATCATTCTAGATCTCTTAACTAGATCCTTAGTTAAGAAGTCACTAAATCAGAGCAGCAGCCAACACGAAACATGAGAAATAAATAAATCTCTGTTGCTTATAAGCCACTGAGATTTAGGGGCAGATTGTTACTACATTAACATGTAGTAATTAATGTATTGACTAATACAAAAACTGGTATCAGGAATAGAGGTACTTACGTAACATAGTCTAAAATATGTGGCAGTGACTTAGGAAACTGTTATTAGAGGTTGAAAGATATAAATAAAAAATAGAACTCATACACTGTGACGCATATGGTAAAACTGTCACCTGTAGTAAACTGGCAGGCAATATAGAGCAAAATGAGCTTAGAAAATAGAATTCGGTAACATGCCTTGGTTGCTACTGGCTGCATTTAACATGGTACAACAAGAAAAAGATAAGCTCAGAAGGAAATGATCTGGTTTCAAACATCAACAAAGGAAGAAAGAGAAGAATCTAGAAATTATAGGACCCCCAGAGTTAAAGGTAACAGTTTTTTCTCATGCTCAACCAGTGAAAGATAAAAGTTAAATAAGCTCTGAGAAACAAAGGCTGACCCAGAGTCAAAGACCAAATCAAGTATACCTACACCTTGGAGATACTGCAGGTTTAGTAATAAACCATTTCATTAAAGTGAATATTGCAATAAAGCAAGACACACACATTGTTTGGTTTCCCAGTGCATACAAAAGTTATGTTTACACTATAATGTAGTCTATTAAGTGTGTAATAGCTTTATGTTTACAAAACTAATGTACATGCTTAATTAAAACCCACATTACTGCTAAAAAATACTAACGATCATCTGAGCCTTCAGTAAGTCATAATCCTTTTTGGAGGTGAAGGGTCTTGTCTTGATGTTGATGGCTACTGACTGATTAGGGTGGTGGTTGCTGGAGGAAGGAGTGCCTGTGACAACAATGAAGTTTGCTGCATTGTTAGACTCTTCTTTTCACAAAAATTTATCTGTAGCATGCAATGTTGTTTTATAGCATATTATCCACAGTAAAACTTCATTCAAAAATGAAGTCAATCCTCTTAAATCCTGCTGCTGCTTTATCAATTAAGTTTATGGAATATCCTAAATTCTTTGTCATTTCAACCATATTCACAGCGTCTTCACCAGGAATAGATTCCATCTCAAGACACCACCACTTTCATTGCTTATCCATAAGAAGCAACTTCTCATTTTTCAAATTGTATCATGAGATTGTAGCAATTCAGTCATATCTTCAGGCTCCTCTTCTAATTCTAGGTCTAGGTCTCTTGTAATTTCCACCACATCTGCAGTTACTTCCTCCACTGAGGTTTTGAACTCCTCAAAGTCATCCATAAGGGCTGCAATTAACTTTTCTCAAACTCCTGTTAATGTTATTTGCACCCTCCCATATGACTCATGAATGGTCTTTATGGCATCTAGAATGGTGAATCCTTTCCAGAAGGTTTTCCATGTGCTTTGCCCAGATCCATCACAGGCATCACTATCTTTGGCAGCTATAGCCTTAGTAAATGTATTTCTTAAAATATAAGACTTTAAAGTCAGAATTACTCCTTGATCCATGGACTGCAGAATGTATGTTTTATTAGCAGGCATACAAACAATACAAACAACATTAATCTCCTTGTACACCTCCAGCAGAGCTCTTTGGTGGCTAGGTACACTGTCAACAAGCACTGATATTTTGAAAAGCCTTTTTTTTCTGGGAAGGAGATCTCAATAGTGGGCTTAAAATATTCAGTAAACCATGCTGTAAGCAGATGTGCTGTCATCCAGACTTTGTTCTTCCATTTATAGAACACAGGCAGAGTAGATTTAGCATAACTCTTAAGGGCCCTATGATTTATGAAACAGGTAAATTGAGCACTGGCTTCTACTTAAAGTCACCAGCTGCATTAGTCCCTAGCAAGAGAGTAAGCCTATCCTTTGAAGTCAGGCATTGACTTCTCTCTGGCTATGAAGTCCTAGAGGGCATCTTCTTCCAACAGAAGGCTGTTATGTCTGCATTGAAAATGTGTTGTTTAGTTAGTTGCCTTCATCAATGATCTTAGCTAGACCTTCTGGATAACTTGGTGCAGCTTCTACACCAGTACTTACTGCTTCCGCTTGCACTTTTCTGTTATAGAGACAGCTTCTTTCCTTAAACCTCATGAACCAATCTCTGCTAGCTTCAAACTTTTCTTCTGAAGCTTTCTGTGCTCTCTCAGCTTTCAAAGAATTAACGATAGGAACTTGCTTTGGATTAGGCTTTGGCTTAAGGGAATATTGTGGCTGGTTTCATCTTCTACATAGACCATTCGAACTGTCTTCATATCAGCAATGAGGCTGTTTTTTCCTTATTATTTGTGTGTTCACTGTGGTAGCACTTTTAATTTCTTTCAAGAACTTTTTCTTTGCTTTCACAACTTAGCTAACTATTTGGTGCAAGAGGCCTAGGATATCCTGACTTCCCACATGCCTTCCTCACTAAGCTTACTAATCTATAGCTTTTGTTTTAAAGTGAGACATACGTGACTCTTTCTTTCACATGAACACTTAGAGACCATTGTAGGGTTATTAATTAGTCTAAATTAAATATTATTGTGTCTCAGGGAGGCTCAAGGAAAGGGAGAGATGGGGAAATGGCTGGTCAGTAGAGCAGTCTAAACACATACAACAGTTACGGATTAAGTTCACCATCTTATATGGGCATAGTTTGTGATGCCCCCAAAACAATTACAATAGTAATATCAAAGTTCATTGGCCACAGATTACCATAACAGATATTATAACAAAAATATTTAAAATATTACAACAATTGCCAAAATGTGACACAGAGACACAAAAAGAGAACATTCTATTGGAAAAATGATGCCGACGGACTTGCTCAATGCAGGGTTGTCACAAACCTTCCGTTTGTTAAAAACACAGTATCTACAAAGTGAAATAAAGCAAAGTGCAAAAATACAAGGTTTGACTGCATATAACTGTGATGTCCTTTGTTATATTCTTTTCATAAATTAAAAGTGGCACTCAATAAGTTCTTTCTAGATTAAGTGTAGCCCCTACAAATCCTTCGACAAAAGTAGATCAGAGGAAAGAGGCTATGTATGTTTTCTCATGGAAATTTTATAAGCTTAACAGGCCAGCAATTAAGTCTAAAGAAAGATGGACATGTCATCAAAATAACTATCTTCAAAATAGCTACTGACACATGTAAACACCTTGAATAAAATACATAAAAAGCTAAGGTTTAGACAGTTCTGCCATGACAGCTTCTTGCATGGACTAAGAGACTTGGACTATTTGAGATTTATAACGACCCTTTGGCCCCAATCCTCTATGGCAATGAAGTAGCCTGAAAAAGTTTCTCAGCCCTAAAAAGACATATATACTTCAATACCTTCTGATGTGGCCAAGAAAGATACTGGAAAAGAATGAGCCACATAAAATTCAGAGTTTAAAAACCACAGAGAAAATGGACTAGGGATATAATGGTAGAGAACAGAATCCGAACTAAAAATAAATAAATAAATATCCCTACCACAATGTAGGATTCCTTCGCAACACATACCAGTGGGATTTCAAAATTGCTATTGATCAGCAACTCTTGTGTGCTTCCAATTTTCCCTTTCTAAATTGGAGTTATTGTGATTATCCTGTTCCTGCTCCAGCAGTGTATATTGGGTATATGTGGGGCAGAAAATTTGTCTTTTTAGTTCTTAGCTCACTGGATCAAGAAGGGCCATATGGAGACTTGATACAACAGCTGTCATTAAATTCTGCACTTTGAGTCTGGGATGGGACTTATGACTATATACCTTGTGGAGTGGGTAAGTATTTTACGTGTGTAAAAAAGAGAAATATTTTTGACCAAGAGGGTCAAAAACATATTAAGAGTGTATACGTGTTAAGTTGTATTATTGCTTCCAATTATTTGTTCTCATTCCCTGGTAAAAGAATCACACTTTGCTGCCCTATTAACCTTCAAGCTGGGCCATCTGACTTATTTTGGGCAATGGAATGTAAGTAGAAGTGATATGTGCCATTCCTAAACAGAAGGTTTAAGAGTCATCATTTGGTGCTCCCATGATTTTTTCCCCTGCCAAGAGACTTATAACAACCAGACTGAAAACTACACACACACACACATTCTGATGTGGCATACAACAAATATATGACTAAGAATTTTTTAAAAGCAGCTTTAATTTCCAACTGATTTGGTTATTTAAAAAGCCATCATACTCACTGCTGAATAATAAATGTCTGAACATAAAACTAAAAGAAGGAATGTTTAACAGCATTTTCCAGATCTAACCATTCTCTTTTTAACAAATATGCAACAAAAAAATAAAACATAGTTAACCAGAAACCATCTGTCATTTCATAAAATTTAAAATCATCTTTTTGGTTATTTGGTTAATTTAATTTTCAGAACTAAGTATAAAAACATTGAAAGTAAGATCATTGGAAGACTCATAAATAAACCCAACCTGAAATTTTGACGTTTGCAGGTCAAATCCTTTGAGAGTAAGGTTCATAATGACTATGAGGATTAAAATACTAATACAGATTTGTGTTTATATTTGTAAACAACATATTGAATAAATTTAATTGTCATACTTGGGTTTGTCCATTTGTTATTGCTGTTGTTCAGTAGGAAGGGCTAAGAGAAATAGTACACTCCGGAATTCTATTATTTATTCCTACTCAGCAATGAATCTTTACTGTTTTACAGTGTATATACAGTACTGTGACAGAAGAATTGTTTTGTAAGAAAGAGACAAAAGACCTTCAACAATCTCGAATTTAGCTTTCTGGAAATATTTGGGTTTGTGATGTCTTTGAGAGTGAGGCAGGAGCTCCTGGGCATATATTAGCAATTTTTCCAAATATACCAATAAGGAATGAAAGCAATGAAAAAAGTTGTATGGGTATAAAACTTGGTAACTATTTACTGCTTACAAGGGTAATGAATAGGAGATATAGTAAGGAAAAGAGTTAGTAATACATGGAGAGACACTTTACTAGAGAATAAAATGATCCTCAACATAGCGCCTCTGAAGCCTTAAAGCATCTCTCCCTTAGCTGTGCAATGGCAGGAGAGAGTAGGAAAAAGTGGGAGAATCTAATGTTTGTGCCATACTCACTAGTACTTAAATGCTCAAGATCTGGCCCTTAATGGGTTAATTCTCAGATATTTGAACAATGTACAGTAGTCCCCCGCTTATCCGAGGGGAATACATTCAAGATCCCCAGCAGATGCCTGAAACCACAGCTAGTACCAAATTCCATACAGATGCTCCTTGATTTATGAAGAAGTAACATCCCAAAAAAGCCACTATGTCAGAAATAAATATGCCAGTTAACCCATTGTAAATTAAAAAATTGTAATTCGAACCATCATAAATCCAGATGATCCTCGACTTACAGCGGAGTTATGTCTAGATAAACCCACAGTAAAATTGAAATGTCTAACCATCGTAAGTCAGGAACTGTCTGTGGAAGTACTTAAGCATTGTGGGTTTAACTTTTGCAATTTGAGGTGTGAAAGCAAAACTAGCACAAATTTTTTCCTTCACAATGTCACACACAAAAGACTCATTCTTACCTTAGGTCTTAGCAATACAATTTTTTTTTTCTTTTCCTATTAGGTCGAGAATTTTCGCCTTTTCACTTAAAAGAAGCACTTTATGGCTTCTCTTTGGTGTATTCAAATTGCCAATAGTACTACTTCTGTGCTTTGGGATCATTATTAAGTAAAATAAGGGTTACCTGAACACAAGCACCGTGAAACAGTGGCAGTCAATCTGATAACTGAGCCAGCTACTAAGTGACTAATGGGCAGGGAGTGTACATACCACCGATACACTGGACAAAAGGATTATTCACATCCTGGGCAGGATCTAGGGGGACTGCACAAGGTTTTACCATGCTACTTAAAAACTTATGAACCATTTATTTATGAAATTTTCTATTTAATAGTTTTGGAGTACAGCTGACTACAGGTAACTGAAACCATGGAAAGTGAAACCACAGATACAGGAGGACTACTGTATTTCCCTAAATCAGCAGTTACCAAAGTTGACTGTTCATAAAAATTCACTTTGACGCTTAAGAGAAATCACAGCCAACTTCCAAAACAAGCCTACGGAGTCAAAATATTCTAGGGTAAGGCTTGGACAAATACACTTTTTAAAAGATGATACTAACACATACCTCTTGTTAAGAATCAGTCTCAGAGGCTAGGCCTAGATATTTAAATCAATTTTTTAAATAATATAACAATATAATAGAATGTCAAATAATAGACAAGAACATTTGTCATTTTAAAATCAAAGAGCTGTTTTGAAGCATTTTCTGTAATTAAATAATTAAAGACAGACAAGAAGATGAATGTTTAACTGGTGTCTATTTGTGTGCATGCATTTGTATGTGTAACAATAACCCGGTAACTACTGAGATCATTGCTGTACAGGCATAGGATAATGACTATTTTCATAAATCATGACCCTGAGTTGCCAAGAAAAATTAATGTACTCAGACTGTTATAATGAAATACCATAAATTAAATGGCTTATAAAC
This sequence comes from Symphalangus syndactylus, assembly GCF_028878055.3. Taxonomy (NCBI): domain Eukaryota; kingdom Metazoa; phylum Chordata; class Mammalia; order Primates; family Hylobatidae; genus Symphalangus; species Symphalangus syndactylus. Next base: position 35,397,314 of record NC_072440.2, read on the forward strand.
AACAGAAATTTATATCTCAAAGTTCTGGATCCTGGGAAGTCCAAGATCAAGGAATTTGCAGATTCAGTGTCTGGTAAGGGCCTGATTCCTTGGTTATAGACAGAAAACTATCTTTTTGCTGTGTCCTCGCATGGTGCAAAGGACAAGGGAGCTCTCTTGATCCTCATTAAAAGACACTAATTTTTGTTTATAGTTGCTCTGCCCTGTTACCTAATTATTAATACCTACCAAAGGCCATACTAACAACACCATCACCTTGGGGCTTAGGAATTTGTCAAATAAAATTTGTGGGAGGTCACTGATTTGGACTAGGCTCCTGCGCTAAGCCTAACAGACCAAATCAATAGGGAGTTTAGCTATAGCAGCTGAGCTTTAGTTAATTGCAAGAGGCTCTGGAACTAATTAAACAGTAACCAATAAAGTTGTCTCTACACTGCACTTCCACTTTCTATAAATGCTGTTAGATCACGTTATTGGCTGGAGTTCTTTGAACCTGCTCTGGTTCAGGGGACTGGCTAATTCTTGAACCATTTTTGTTTTGTTTTGCTTTGGTTTGTTTTTCTTTGCTCAATAAACTCAATTAAAATTTAAACTTGTCTACGAGTTTCCATTTAACAATTTCAACATACGAACTGAGGGAGGAGGAACACAAACATTCAGTCCATTGTAGTATGCTTAATGCAGAATAAGGCATTATATTCTATTTCTGGAATAATATCCCTCAGTAAGAAAGTTTCACTGCATAAAGGAGTAGGACGTAGCTATAAGAAAATAGCCTTTTATGGCTAGCCATATGCAGAAAATTGAAACTGGACCCCTTACCATATATAAAAATTAACTCAAGATGGATTGAAGACTTAAATATAAAACACAAAAACTACAAAAACCCTGGAAGACAACCTAGGCAATGCCATCCTGGACATAGGCATGGGCATGTTTACTGTAGCACTATTCATAATAGCAGACATGGACTCGATCTAAATGATAGACTGGATAAAGAAAATGTGGTACATTTACACCATGGAATACTATGCAGCCATAAAAAGGAATGAGATCATGTCCTTTGCAGGGACATCAACGGAGCTGGAGGCCATTATCCTTAGCAAACTAATGCAGGAGTAGAAAACCAAATACTACATGTTCTCAATTATAAGTGGGAGCTACATCATGAGAACACATGGATACATGGTGGGTGGGAGGAGGGGGAAGATCAGGAAAAATAACTAATGGGTACTAGACTTTATACCTGGGTGATGAAATAATCTGTACAACAAATCCCCGTGACACACATTTCCTGTGTAACAAACCTGCACATCCTGCACATGTACTCCTGAACTTAAAAGTTAAAAAGAGAAAATACTTTTTATATAATAACGTTTTGAAATGGACTAAATACAATTTCATTACCATAAAGCAAATGTACTATTTAAATATCTTTTTAATTTTCCTGTCATTTCAAGTAACCAAGTTTGGAAGCTTTCTCCTGAAGTCCCTTAAGAAACTAGACAGTGAACTCAACTTCGGAGTCAGGTCTATTTCTTCTGCTGCAGTTAAAAACTGGAAACTTTTTTTTTATTGCTCTCAAACACTTTTAAGAAGCCCTTCTTCTAATAAATTGAAACTCGAGCCAAATTTTGAGGGATTTATAAAAATTAGAAATAAAATTCAACAACTATAAAATAATTGGTTTATAGAGAGAATAGACTGGACATACAGGCCTTGGCACTTTCTATAAAGCACTGAAAAACGTAAGAAACCAGGCCTTTTGTGAGAAATTTACCAGAATATCTGTCCACAAATTTAAAAACAAAAAGTAACCATGAAGAGAAACCAAGCTATCTCAACCAGTGTACAAAACATTAAAAGAATAGCGTATATGACCATTTAATGAGACTAATAATCAGAGTAATTTAAATTTATTACTTTATTTTCAGTGGTTCCTGTCCTGAACTGTTATTTATATCTAGTAGTTATTGACTGGAATTCTATAATATTTATTTTATATACACATGACTATCTTCATAACATCTGGCTACATTTTATCATATAATTTAATGTCTGGCTATAGTTTTCTTTGTGTAAGTTTATGAGAAACAGTTAGAAAAGTCACTCTTTTCCTACCAAAAAACCAGATGAATGAAGTATGAGAGTTCCACAAATAGTGGAAAGGCCTTTCCCATACAAAATCAAACCTCCATTTCAAGAGAAGTAGAGAAAATGGTACCTCCTGACATCCAGGCAGACAGTACAAGTCTTGGAAAGGAGGTAGCAGCAGCTCCAACTATGCATTTCCCTCCAAAGCCTGGGACAGGAGAGCACAGGTTGCAAAACAAAATTCTAATTACCTGTGCAGCAGCACATTTGACTCATTAACTCTTAATCATTTTCCTTTTTTTTTTCCACTCTAGGAAATGGAGCAAATCCAACCTTTTGCTTACTTCCCCCTCACCCCAAAGGAATCCTACTGAGATTCTTCTGAAAGCTATGGATCCTCTCCCTAGAAAAATGCACATAGTTTCTATATATGCTACATTGTACAACATTTCAGGGAGTCCACATACTTATTAAAGCTTGATCATGGAGCAGATTAAAACTTCTTGTTTAACATTTGGATGGAATTTTTATCTTGAGTCAATAAAATTTGCAACATTTAACTACCTAAAGACACCAATGTCAAATTGAGCATATTTAAGAATATTCCCATGACTTAACCATGTTCACTCACATTTTATTTTGAACTAAACTGTTCAAAACCTATTTCCCACTTTCTGTTGTCTATTTTTTCATTCGGCAACAAAGCGGTGGAGCAAGTAAGATAGGGTAAATATCGGGGGCTAATCATGTATGTTAGTAGTCATACTTTAGAAATTTCTGTGGACCTAAGTGCCCTCCAGATCCTCTCTACAGGAAGTCTACTGTCCATTTTCAAGTCCCTGTCATAGTTGTCTGAAGTAGCCTGTAGTCATGTTAGGAATAAAGGTCTTTAAACCTACTACACATATGCCACTATTAATGTTTCTGGAAATACTCTTAATTTCTGCTACTGGCAGAGCAAAACAATGGAAGCAAGCGGACAGAAGTGACTAGAAATGGCTAATCAATAACCCTATAACATTCCTATATAACTTCTGCCCATCAAGCAAGGAATCATGAATATTATGTTTAACCAATGTGTTCCTATAACTTAGAAGAGTGCTTGACACACAGAAGATGCTCAGTGTTTAAGACTAAACTTTGAGGATTGATAAAGGAGAAAATCGTACTTCAACATACTTTAAAAACTAGCAAGACTCTAGAGAAACACTTCAGGTAAGTAAAAGAAAAAAGACAAAAACTAACCTAAATGTCTGCATATAAGATGCATTACCTGGGGTTCCCCAGGAAATAGAACTGAGGTAAAAGTTTACCTGATACTACTTTATTAGGAAGCACAGGCGTGGGTAAAAAAGGGAGTTAGGGAGAGAGAACAAGTATCAGGACACGGATTTCTGAGTAGGCCTTTAATTAGTATCAAGTACAATCTTTTGAAAGGCCCCATGAACGATTACATTCCAACCTTATGCATTATGAGGTACAGGCCACTGAAGGATGATAGGAGAATAATTTATCTTCTGAGGCCCATCTCATGGTCCAAGGTTTTCCCCATAGAGCATTAATACCACATCACTGACAGGTTACACACACACGAGAACCAACTAGGTCTCATTGCATCTCATGCTTCAGTGGCAACAGAGAAGCCCCAGGTGGCAAGTGCTATTATTCTGCTTGCTGGAGTAGCAGCTGGGCAGAGCCCAGGCTGAATTGTTTTTTGAGGTGGTTGCTAGGCCAGAACGAGCGGCCAAAGGGCTAGAGATAGTTGAGACTAGGAGGATTTCTGGAAGCACAAATAAACATACTGTAGTATAGTCACATAATGAAATGCTACTCAGCAATAACCAGGAAAAAACTTATATACTCAACATCATGGATGAAACCCTAAAACATAACACTTACATTTAAAAACCTTACACAAAGATTACATAGCATATGATTCTATTTTTGTTACGAGACAAGTGAGATTAATCTGTGATTAAAAAATCAGAATAGTGGTTGCCTCTGAAAGACGGGACAAAAATTGAACGAGAGGGGAATAAAGAAACTTTCCAGAGTAATACGTTTTATGTCTTGGTGAGGATTGGGTTACACAGGTGTCTGCATTTGTTACAATTCAGTGAATGAACATCTAAGATTAGTGGATTTCATTGTAGGTAAAGTTTACAGCAAAAAAAGAGACAGTCATACAATATAATTCATCAGTAATGAACTATGACAGCACAATTTAATATAGTATGATACCATTTTTGTAAAATAATGCAGAAAGAATAATGTTATATGTTTTTATGAATACATATATATTCTGTGGGAAGAGGGAGAGGATATAAATTGGAAGCACTGGTTAAAGGGTCTTTAGCTTTTTCAAAGTTTTTGTTTTAATAATGTAGTTTTTAAGGTAGAAAAATATACTAATGCAGTATACATATTAATCATTTACAAAAAAAGTAATACATGGTTGCTGTAACTTTAAAATTACATTAAAGTATAAATAGATTAAAATGCTCTTAGCATGTGACTATTTGCCACCCCCCAGATATTTTTCTTCTTTGAAATATAGAATTTTATTTTTAACTTTTGTGTGTATATAGCCGGTGTATATATTTATGGGGCAAATGAGATGTTTTGATACAGGCATTTAATGTGAAATATGCACATCATGGAGAATGGGGTATCCATCCCCTCAAGCATTTACCCTTTTGAAAGTTTGAGTTACAAACTTTTTAAACTTTTTTAATCCTTTGAGTTATAAACAATCCAATTATACTCTTTAAGTTATTTTTAAATGTACAATTCAGTTATTATTGATTTTTAAAATGTCATTCAAAAACAACCCCCTAAACCAAAACTGTAGGCAGGTGGTTAGAAAAGTCTACAATTGTTGGAGATTGTTCTACTTGATTCTTGAGGTCGTTTTGAAGTATGTAGGCCCATGCATCATGCATACATAGCTATAAACATGCATTTTTAAGGAATATGTTTACATTATAAAGTGAATATGACTATGCATGATAATAAGAAGTGTTTTTAAAAAGGACGTACTGCATGATTGTTTAGTAGCAATATTCTACTTTAACTTTCAAAATATTTCACTTTTCAGAAAAAATATGGAATATACACTAAGATTTAACTGAAGTTCACAATTTAGGATAATGCTGTTTCTGGCAAAAGAAAGAGTGCTTTCTTTGATATGACAGTGAGAAATAAAGTGCATAACTCTGGAAGTAATACTAAGTAGATCACCAATAAATCACCTATTACCCAACTTTCCAAATAATACATTGCAAATATTTTAATATGTTTTTAATTTAAAATAATATTTGTAATTATACAAATTATACAAATATTATTTTAAATTAAAAACATATTATTAAATCTAGCTCCCAAATTTCTGTCTGTGTTGTCCTCCCTCCTTCTGTCCTGATCTCAGAGCCTAGATCCTGGTAGAGTTCTCCTGTCCTGTCTCCCTTTCTCTCTCTGCATGGAAGGGTTAATCCTTAAAAAGCAATGCCACCAGTTTTGTTGTTGTTGTTGTTGTTTTAGAGACAGGGTCAGCCATGTTGCCGAGGCTGGAATCGAATTCCTGAGCTCAAGTGATCCTCCCACCTTGGCCTCCCAAAGTGCTGGGATTACAGGTGTGAGCCACCATGCCTGGCCCAGCAATCAGTTTTTTCCCCAAAACTCCAAAACCTTCAGTGGTTTCCACTGCCTACCAAATTAAGCCCAAACCCATAGTAATCCATCCAAGCCCTCTTGGATCAGGCCTGAACACTCTCTGAGGATACAGGTAATGCTGCACTGCTGTGGACAAGAAAGATGACACCTGATTGTCCTCCAGTGGGCCTGCCTCATTGCTTTGTTCATGCTGCCCCATTGTTTTGATCTCCTCTATCTCTGCATGGCAATATTCTATCTATTGTTTAAGATCCAGTTTAAATCCCATCTCCTCCAGGAAGCTTGCTTGCTCTGATGCAAAGAGAAGGAAGCTGCCTCTTCATCTTTTCAACATCTTTAATGGGCTATTATATAGAGTGGTCAGTGCACCCTTTTTTTTTTTTTTTTTACTCTTTCTTCCTTTTTTTTTTTTTTTGAGAGACGGAGTGTTGCTCTGTCACTCAGGCTGGAGTGCAGTGGTGTGATCTCGGCTTACTGCAACCTCTGCCTCCCGGGTTCAAGCGATTCTCCTGCCTCAGCTTTCCAAGTAGCTGGGAGACACATGCCACCACGTCCAGCTAATTTTTCTATTTTTTAGTAGAGATGAGGTTTCACTATATGTTGGCCAGGCTGGTCTCAAACTCTTGACCTCAAGTGATCCACCTGCCTCGGCCTCCCAAAGTGCTGGGATTACAGGCGTGAGCCACTGCTCCTGGCCTGTTACTCTTTCATAGACAACCCCACAGGCTTAAAAAAAATTTTAATTTACAAAATATAGACATGCTTATATGGAAAACGTAATAACTGGCATGGGTAAAAAATAAAGGTATTCTTTCTCCACAGTTTAGTTATTTAAAGATAAGTTATTATCATGTATCTATATTTATTCCTTATTACTACTGTAATAAATCACCACAAGTTTAGTGGATTAACACAACATTACCTTATTATGTTACATTCCTGGAGGTCGGAAATATGAAATGGGTCTCATTGCCTGAAATCAAGGTGTCAACAGTGCGGTGTCCCTTTCTGGAGGTTCTAGGGGAAAAGCTCTTTCCTTGCCTTTTCCAGCTTTTAGAAGCCTCCTGTATTCCTGGATGTGTGGCCTCTTCCTCCATATGCAAAGCCAGCAGTGGTTGGCTGGGTCTGTCCAGGTGCCCCCCTCCAACACTAACTTTTCTGCCTCCCTTTTCACTTGTAAGGCTGCTTGTGATTATCCAACTGGATCATTCAGGATAATCTCCCTATTTTAAAGTCAGTTGTTTAGTAACCTTAATTCCAACTGCAATCTTAATTCTTCCTTGCCATATAATATGTTCACAGGTTCTGGCATTAAGATGTGGATATCTTTGCAGGCTATTATTCTGTCTCCCACAAGATCCTTCCATGTATTTCTCCTATTTTATAATATCAATATCAATATGGAAAAGGATTTATTTATATATTTTTTAGAGACAGGGTCATGCTATACGTCGCCCACCAGGAGTGCAGTGGTGCAATCTTAGCTCACTGCAACCTCGAATTCCTGGGCTCAAGTGATCCTCTCACTTCAGTCTCCCAAGTAGCTAGGACTACAGACATGCACCACCATGCCCAGCTAATTAAAAAAAATTTTAAAAAACATTTTTTGTAGAGATGTGGTCGGTCTTGCTATGTTTCCCAGGCTGGTCTTGAACTCCTGGGCTTAAGTGACCCTCCTGCCCTGGCCTCTCAAAGTGCTGGGATTGCAGGCATGAGCCACTCTGCCTGGCCCAATATTTATTTTTAAATATGTGATTGTTAAAGGTGTGAGATACCAGACATGTGATATTATGTATCTTGTTTTTTAATAGATAATTTATCTTGTGCATTTTTTATGTCAGTTCATGCAGAGGCCCTCATTATTTTTAGCAGTTGCACAGTATCCCATAGCATGAATATTTCATGGTTTACTTAATATTTTCCTACTAATGGACAGAAATTGTAGCAGCTTTCTTTTTTTTTTTTTTTGAGATGGAATCTTGCTCTTTTTGCCTAGATTTGTGCTAGTTTGTGTCCTTAGATAAGACTGTCTACAGCAGAGATACTCGTAAGTGGACCTGCTGGGAGCAAAGGATAATTTATATTTTCAAACAGCATTTAAAAATTTTGACCTGTATTTACATATTATATACCATTAAATAAAGTAGAAATTTTAAAAACAAAAAAAATATTTGTAATTATACAGTAGTTAAAATTATGCTACATTCTCAGCTACTATGGTAGATTAAGAATTTTCCTCTCAGAATAATATATTTAATGATTACATAATAGTGCAAGTTTAGATTTAAAATAAAATTAAAATAATATTCTCATAAAAACTGAAAAGCAGGAGCTATGTTTTAATACGTTGTAAGAAGAGTTTTAATCATAGGAGGGGCCAAGGTGGCCGATTAGAAGCAGCTGCGGTCCATGGCTCTCACAGAGAGGAATGAAAATGGCGAGTGAATTCTTCACCTTCAACTGAAATATCCAGGTTCTTGCATTTGGACTGACTAGGCAGACAAATCAACCCATGAAGAATGAAGAAAAGCAGAGTGGGACAACAGCCCCCCAGGAGCAGGAGCAACACAGAGCCAAAGGCACACCTACCCCAAGCCAAGGGAAGCAGTGTGTGATTGTGCGAACCCACCTGGGAAACCACACTCCTCCCATGGATCTTTGCAACCCACAGATCAGGAGCTCCCCTCACAAGTTAAGACCCACTGGTTTGGAATTCCAGTCAACCAGCGCAACAGGCTGGAAACTGCCTGCGACAGAGGAGACAGGGTGAGGAGGGACCACCATTTCTGTGGTTAGGTGGACTCTGCTGTTCCAGCCTACTGGCTCTGGGGAATCCAGGCAGTCTGGACAAGGAAGAGTGCCCACAATGTAGCACATCTGCTGTGCCAGATTGTGGCCAGACTGCTTCTTTGAGTGGGACCCCAATGCATCCCTCCTCACTGGGTGGGGCCTCACTGTGGGAATTTCAGCAACTCCAGCCAGGGTTATTTGGACAGAACTTTGATCTCCCTATGGAATAGAGGCCCATGGGGGAGGGGCTGCTGATGTCTCTCTGGTTCAGTTGACTCAGCCTTTCCAGCATGCTGGCTCTGCAGAGTCTGGGTGGTCTGGACAAGGAAGGGTTTCCCAGTGCAGCACAGCTACTGTTCTCAAAATCAGCCAGCTTATTTCTTTAAGTGGGTCCCTGATCCCATCCCTCCTGACTGGGTGAGACCTCCCAACAGAGGTATCCAGACACCTCCTACAGGAGCATCCAAGCCAGAAACAGGTTAGCATCCCCGCCAGGGATGGAGCTCCCAGGGGAAGAAGCAGGCTGCCACTTTTGCTGTTTTGCAGCCTTCACTGATGATACCTCCAGGTAAGGGGAAAACCAACGCAACTAGGATTGCTGAGCAATCCCCCAGCAAGCCACAGCAGCCCCATAAAATAATGGCCTGGCTGATAAAAGAAAACAAGGCAGCAACAATATCAAGAAAAAAGATCCCAAAAACCCCATTCAGAGGTCAGCAACCTTAAAAATCGAAGGTAGACAAGCCCACAAAATGAGACAGAATCAATGCAAAATGCCGAAAACTTAAAAGGCCAGAGTGCCTTTTCTACTCCAAATGACTGCAACACCTTACCAGCAAAGGCATGAACTGGGCTGAGGCAGAGATGGCTGAATTGATGGAAGCAGGCTTCACAAGGTGGTAATAATGAAGCTTCCTAAGCTAAAGGAGCACGTTCTCACCCAATGCAAAGAAGCTAAGGATCATGATAAAATAATACAGGAGTTGATAACCAGAAAAACCAGCTTAGAGAGAAGCATAACTGACCTGATGGAGCTAAAAAAACACAACACAAGAAATTCACAATACAATCACGATAGGAGAAGAGATCAAGCAAAGGACAGAATCTCAGAGTTTGAAGACTGTCTTTCTGAAATAAGACAGGCAGACAAGAATAGAGAAGAATGAAAAGGAATGAATAAAACCTTCAAGAAATATGAAACTATGTAAAAAGACCAAACCTATGACTGATTTGGGTACCTGAAAGAGACAAGGAGAATGGAACCATATTTGAAAACATACTTCAGGGCCGGGCACGGTGGCTCACGCCTGTAATCCTAGCACTTTGGGAGGCCGAGGCGGGCAGATCACGAGGTCAGGAGATCGAGACTATCCTGGCTAACATGGTGAAACCCCGTCTCTACTAAAAATACAAAAAAAAGTTAGCCGGGTGTGGTGGTGGGTGCCTGTTGTCCCAGATGCTCGGGAGGCTGAGACAGGAGAATGGTGTGAACCTGGCAGGCAGAGCTTGCAGTGAGCCAAGATCACACCACTGCACTCCAGCCTGGGTGACAGATCAAGACTCCACCTCAAAAAAAAAAAAAAAAAAGAAAACATACTTCAGCATGTCATCCAGGAGAACTTCCCTAGCAAGAAGGCCAACATTCCAATTCAGGAAATCCAGATAACCCCAGTAAAACACTCCTTGATAAGATCAACCCCAAGACACATAATCATCAGATTATCTAAGGTTGAAATAAAAGAAAAAATGTTAAGGGCAGCCAGAGAGGAGGCCAGGTCATCTACAAAGGGAAACCCATCAGAGTAACAGCAGACCCTTCAGTGGAAACTCTACAAGTCAGAAAATATTGAGGCCAATATTCAACATACATAAAGAAAAGAATTTCCAACCTAGAATTCCATATCTGGCCAAACTAAGATTCATAAGTGAAGGAGAAATAAGTCCTTTTCAGACAAGCAAATGCTGAGGGAATTTGTCACCACCAGGCCTGCCTTGCAAGAGCTCCTGAAGGACGCACTAAATGTGGAAAGAAAAACCATCATGGGCCACTACAAAACACACTGAAGTACACAGACTAGTGACACTATGAAGCAACCACATAAACAAGTCTGCAAAATAACAATATTAACTTTAGATGTAAATGAGCTAAATGCCCCAATTAAAAGACACAGAATGGCAAGCTGGATAAAGAGTGAAGACATATCAGTATGCTGTCTTCAAGAAACCCATCTCACATGCAAAGACACACACAGGCTCAAACTAAAGAGATGGAGGAAATTTTACCAAGACAATGGAAAACTGAAAAAGGCAGGGGTTGCAGTCCTAGTTTCTGATAAAATGGACTTTAAACAAAGATTAAAAAAAAAGACAAGGAAGGGCATTACATAATGGTAAATGGTTCAATTCAACAAAAAGAGCTAACTATCCTAAATATATATGTACCCAATAAAGGAACACTGAGATTTATAAAGCAAGTTCTTAGAGACCTACAAAGGGACTTAGACTTCCACAAAGTAACAGTAGGTAACTTTAACACCTTACTGACAGTATTAGACAGATCACTGAGACAGAAAGTTAACAAATACATTCAGGACCTAAACTCAGCTCTGGATCAAGCAGACCTGATAGATATCTACAAAACTCTCCACCCAAAACCAACAGAATATACATTATTCTCATTGCCACATGGCACTTACTCTAAAATTGATCAAATAATCAGAAGTAAAACACTCCTCAGCAAATGCAAAATAACTGAAATCATAACAGTCTCTCAGACCACAGCAAAATCTTAGAACTCAAGACTAAGACATTCACTTAAAACCACACAACTACATGGAAATGGAACTATCTGTTCCTGAATGTCTCCTGGGTAAATAATGAAATTAAGGCAGAAATCAAAAAGTTCTTTGAAACTAATGAGAACAAAGAGACAACATACCAGAATCTCAAGGGTGCAGATAAAGCCATGTTAAGAGGGAAAATTATACAACGAAATGCCCATATCAAAAGCTAGAAAAATCTTAAATTAACAACCTAACATCACAAGTAAAAGAACTAGAGAACCAAGAGCAAACAAACCCTAAAGCTGGCAGAAGACAAGAAATAACCAAAATCAGAGCTGAAGGAGACAGAAACATAAAAAAAACCTTTCAAAGAAATCAACAAATCCAGGAGATGGTTTTTTGAAAATATTAATAAAGTAGACCACTAGCTACATTAATAAAGAAGAGAGAACAAAGAAACACAATCAGAAATGATAAGGGAGATATGACCACTGACCCCACAGAAATACAACCAACCAACAGAGAATACTATAAATACCTCCATGCACATAAACTAGAAAATCTAGAAGACACGAATACGTTCCTAGACACATACACCCTCCCAAGACTGAACCAGGAAGAAACTGAATCCCTGAATAGACCAATAATGAGTTCTGAAATTGAGGCAGTAATAAAGAGCCTACCAACCAATAAAAGCCCAGGACCCGGCGGATTACAGCTGAATATTACCAGAGGTACAAAGAAGAGCTAGTACTATTTATATTAAAACTATTCAAAACAATTGAAAAATGGGAACTCCTCCCTAACTCATTTTATGAGACCCGTATCATCCTGATACCAAAATCTGGCAGAGATACAACAAAAACAGGAAACTTCAGGCCAATATCTCTGATGAACATTAATGCAAAGATCCTTAACAAAATACTGGCAAACAAAATCCAGCAGCACATCAAAAAGATAATACACTACAATCAAGTAGGTTTTATCCCTAGGATTCTTGGGTGGTTCAACGTATTCAGATCAATAAATGTGATTTCTCACATAACCAGAACTTAAGACAAAAACCACATGATTATCTCAATAGATGCAAAAAAGGCCTTTGATAAAATTCAACATCCCTTTATGTTAAAAATTCTCAACAAACTAGGTATTGAAGGAACATACCTCAAAATAGTAAGAGTGATATATGACAAACCCACAGCCAGTATCATACTGAATGGGCAAAAGCTGGAAGCATTCCCCTTGAAAACCGGCACAAGACAAGGATGCCCTCTCTCACCACTCCTATTCAACATAGTATTAGAAGTTCTGGTCAGAGCAATCAGGCAAGAGAAAGAAATAAAAGGTATTCAAATAGGGAGAGAAGAAGTCAAATTATCTTTGTTTGCAGATGACATGATCCTATATCTAGAAAACCCCATCGTCTCAGGCCAAAATCTTAAGCTGATAAACAACTTCAGCTAAGTATCAGGATACAAAATCACTGTGCAAAAATCACTAGCATTCCTATAAATCAACAACAGGTGGGCAGATAGCCAAATCATGAATGAACTCCCATTCACAATCGCTACAAAGAGAATAAAATACCTAGGAATACAGCTAACAAGGGACATGAAGGACTTCTTCAAGGAGAACTACAAACCACTGCTCAACGAAATAAGAAGACACAAACTAAAGGAAAAACATTTCATCCTCATGGATAGGAAGAATCATATCATGAAAATGTCCATACCGCTCCAAGTAATTTATAGATTCATTGCTATTCCCACTTATCAGTGGCATTCTTCACTGAATTAGAAGAAACTATTTAAAAATTCATATGTAACTAAAAAAGAGCCCAAATAGCCAGGGCAATCCTAAGCAAAAAGAACAAAGCTGGAGGCATCAAACTACCCAACTTCAAACTATATTACAAGGCCACAGTAACCAAAAAAGCATGGTACTGGTACAAAAGCACACACATAGACCAATGGAACAGAATAGTGAACTCAGAAGTAAGACCACACACCTTCAACCATCTGATCTTCAACAACCCTGACAAAAACAATGGGGAAAGGATTCCTTACTTAATAAATGGTGCTGGGAGAACTGGCTAGCCATATGCAGAAAACTAAAACTGGACCCCTTCCTTACACTTTATACAAAAATTAACACAACATAGATTAAATATTTAAATGTATAACTCAAAACTATAACAACCCTGGAAGAAAATCTAGGCAATACCATTCAGGACATAGGCATGGGTAAAGATTTCATGATGAAAATGCCAATAGCTATTGCAAAAAAAGCAAAAAATTGACAAATGTAATTTAATTAAACTAAGGAGCTTCTGCACACAAAAAGCTATCATCAGAGTGAAGAGACAACCTAAAGAATGGAAGAAAATTTTTGCAATCTATCTAATATCCAGAGTCTACAAGGAACTTAAATTTACAAGAAAAAAATAGTACCATCAAAAAGTGGGCATAGGACATAAACAGACACTTATCAAAAGAAGATATTCATGTGGTCAACGAACATATGAAAAAAAGCTCAACGTCACTGTTAGAAAAATATAAATCAAAACCACAATGAGATAACATTGCACCCTAGTCAGAATGGCAATTATTAAAAAGTCCAGAAACAATATATGCTGGCAAGGTTGTGGAAAAAGAGGAATGCTTTTACACTGTTGATGGGAGTGTAAATTAATTGCAGATACTGAGAGGCAGGCACATTTACCAGAGGACATCTGTGTTCCTGGATAACCCAGAAACTTAAGAGAATCCTCCATAGGGAATGGTGGGTCAACTAGATATTCTTGATGTGCACTCATTTTGAGAATTAATCAGTAATGGAATTTAGTAAACCATTAATAATAACTACTTTATATTTGTGCTGGGTTTTCCTTCCTTCATTTGACTATGATAACCTGATTTTTCAAGTAGTAGATTTAACAATGTAAAAATAAATCCAGGCCAGGAACGGTGGCTCACGCCTGTAATCCCAGCACTTTGGGAGGCCGAGGTGGGTGGATCACGAGGTCAGGAGTTTCAGACTAGCCCGGCCAAGATGGTGAAACCCCGGCTCTATTAAAAATACAAAAATCAGCCAGGCGTGGTGGCAGGTGCCTGTAATTCTAGCTACTCGGGAGGCTGAGGCAAGAGAACTGCTTGAACCTGGGAGGCGGAGGTTGCAGTGAGCTGAGATCACACCACTGCACTCTAGCCTGGGCAACAGAGCAAGACTTCATTTCATAAATAAATAAATCTGGACTTTTTTAATATTAGCAGTTGACGTCTTCTATTATCTTCTTGCCCTAATTTCCCCTTCCAGTTGTCCCTTTATATTCTGCCACAGGTGATATCCTCTGTGATGAACAGGTCTTGTTTTCAGGCCTCTGTAACTTTCCTTGCCACCACTCTTCCTCTTCCAGAACTCCTGTGGCTCTCTGCTGTATTTCTTGTGAAATTCATATTCATATTCTCACATATATAGTTAATACCTTTACTGGATTGTAAACTGAAGAAGCCATTGGTACTTCTGTATGCATTTTAAGCCTCTAGAATAGAGTGCTTTGCACAATGGAAAAGATTAATATTCTTAGAACTGATTGAAGGATTTAATTTGCTTGAAAATAATGATAAAAGAGTCAACTCAGTAATTCAGGAGTGATTCAATTTTTCAGGTCCAATACTGCTTCTTCTGCCTTCTCATCTTTATAATACTTTATAATTGTTCCCCCTTATCTATTATTTGATGACTACACTCCTTTTCTATATTGTTAGCGTATTGGAGTTAAGGGTTTGGGCTTTTATAGCCTGCTAGTGCATTGATCACAGAAATTTAATCTTCAAGTCTTCTGGTAACTATGTGCTTTTTTCTTGTAACTTCTGTCTTTATATAGCTCATGTCATAGAGCAGTGGCTCTATATGGTTTCAGCCTGGGACCTTCAAGGTTCTCCATAGTTCTGGTTACAAAAACATCAAATAAAGGATGTTTCCTTAAATACATACTTGTTAATCTAAATGACACCATATTATGAAAAACTATTTCTGAGATTGCAGGTCATCATACAAAACCTTCTAGATTAGAAAATTCCTAAGGCATTGAGGGTAAGTGTATGGAGGGAGGAGGCAGATGCTGGGATGAAGTGGGAGGGAGATGGGAACCCATACTGGGACTTGTTCCTGATTTCCAGTTCCTGGGGAAGGGGTGGGTTGAGCAGGTGGGAGTGGCCGACGCTTGCTATGGACATCTGGATTTCTGGCTACAGGAGACCCTACGATCCCCACGGATACTTTAGCTGGCAGGGAGAGGTGCTTAGAGAGATGGCAGGGGCAGGACTCCAGCCTGTGAGGAGCACAGAGAGTCTGGCACAGAACAGCTACAGTGGAGTAGGGCCAGGGATGCCCCTTCCCCAAGGCTCACCATGCTCTTCAAGGTGGCTTTAGCCTTTGGGTGACTGTCGGACCTAGACAGAGCAGGGTAGGTCTTGACTGTAGGACAGAGATAGTCTAATCTGAGCACCCTCTATCTCCTGGCCTCTGTGGGGGCCCCAGCCTAGCTATGTCTGCCTGCAACACAGTCTCTGATGCCCAAGCATGGTGCTCCCTGGAGTCCCTCATCATAGCTCTTTCACTGGCAGAGTGCACCTAACCATCAGAGAGCTCCAGCTGACTTGACCCACATGATGCACACCTGTCCACCTGTGGTCTACCCCCACTGCAACCTACTCCCACCACTTTGCTGGCATGCACTTGCCTGCAGCCAAACTCACTGCTTTGCTGGCACATGAGCATGGGTAGACCTTGCCTCCTCTCCCCCGCTGGCATCTGTGCAAGGATGCTGCCACCCTGATCCCAGTGCTGCTACCCACCCCAGCTGATATGTATACAACCTGCTGCTGCTGCTAGTGACAATGGCATGCAAGTGAATGAGCATAGGTTCTGCTGTCACTGACCAGATAAAGCACTTTGGCCAGCACCCCCAAACAAAGTATAATGACCAGTGGACTGGGAACATCTTGGTCTCTCCAGTGCAGTGGGTTCTTAAACACTAGGGGCCAGAAAACAAAGCAGCGGCCTGGTACCAGCCCCCCAGAGTTAGAGCATGTAGCCCAGGAGTGCTGAGCTGAGCCTTGGTTCTGTGAAATCTTCCAGAAAGGAAGCCACTCAGGTGAACCCACCATATGCCATGATCAGACCCGCAAAGGCATCAAAGAAAATAAAAGGAAAAATCCCCATACAAAGGACAACAGCTTCAAAGATTAAACATCAGCTCACACAGATGAGAAAGAAACAGTGCAAGAACTCTGGCAACTCAAGAAGCCAGACTGTCTTCTTACCTCCAAATGACTGCACTAGTTTCCCAGCAATGATTCTTAAGCAGGCTGAATTGGCTGAAATGACAGACCCAGAATTCAGAATATAGATAGGAATGATGATCATCAAGATTCAGGAGAGAGTGGAAGTCCAATCCAAGGAATCTAAGAAATACAATAAAATAGTAAAGACAAAATGGCCCTTTTAAGAAAGAACCAAACTGATCTGATAGGGATTAAAAACTCACTACAAGAATTTCATAATACAATTCCAAGTTTTAACAGCAGAATAGATAAGGCTCAGGAAAGAATCTCAGACTGGTTCTCTGAATTAATTCAATCAGAAAAAATAAAGAAAAATAATGAACAAAACCTCTGAGATATGTGGGATTATGAAAAGAGACTAAATCCACAACTCGTTGGCATTGGTGAAATGGAGACATCAAGCAACTTGGAAACCATATTTGAGCACATCATCCAAGAAAATTCCCTAACCTCATGAGAGGTCAACATTCATATTCACAAAAATGCAGGAAATCTCTGCAAGACAGTATACAAGATAACCGTCCTGAAGATACATAGTCATCAGATTCTTCAAGTTCAACATGAAAGAAAAAATATTACAGGCAGCTAGAGAGCAGATGGAGGTCACCTACAAAGGGAATCCCATCAGGCCAACAGTGGACCTTTCAGTAGAAACCCTACAAGCCAGAAGAGATTGGGGGCTTGTATTCAACATTCCTAAAGAAAAGAAATTCCGATCTAGAATTTCATATCCAGCCAAATAAAGCTTCACGAGTGAAGGAGAAATAAGATCCTTTTCAAGCAAGCAAATGTCAAGAGATTTTGTTACCACCAGATCTGCCTTACAAGATGTCTTGAAGGGAGTGCTAAATGTGAAAATGAAAGATAACTACCGGCCACCACAAAATACTTAAGTACATAAACCATTGATATTATGAAGAAACTACAGAATCAAGCTTGCATAATAACCAGCTAACAACACACAATGATAGGATCAAATGTGCACATACCAATTTTAAAACTGAACACAAACATATTAGTCTGTTCTCATATTGCTAATAAAGAAATACCTAAGACTTTGTAATTTATAAAGGAAAGAGGTTTAATTAACTTACAGTTCCGCATGGTTGGGGAGGCCTCAGAAAATTTACAATCATGGCAGAAGGCAAAGGGGAAGCAAGGCACCTTCATCACAAGGTGGTAGGAAGGAGAAGTGCAAGCATGGGAAATGCCAGACACTTATAAAACCATCAGATCTCATGAGAACTCATTCATATCATGAGAACATCATGGGGGAAACTGCCCCCATGATTCAATTACCTCCACCTGGTCCTGCCCTTGACATGTGGATTATGAGGATTATAATTCAAGGTGAAATTTGAGTGGGGACACAGAGCCAAACCATATCAGTAAACAAGCTAAATGCCCTAATTAGAAGGCACAGAGTGATAAACTGGATAAAGAAGCAAGACCCAACTGTATGCTGTCTTCAAGAGACCCATCTTATATCCAGTAACACCCACAAGCTTAAAGAAAAGGGATGAAGAAAAATTTACCAAGTAAACAGAAAACACAAAAAAAGCAGACAAAACAAACTTTAAACCAATAACAATAAAAAAAGACAAGGCATTACAAGACAGTAAAGAGTTCAATTCAACAACAAGATGTATCTATCCTAAATACACATGCACCCAATACTGGAGCACCCAGATTCATAAAACAAGTTCTTAGAGACCTACAAAGAACCTTACATAACCACACAATAATACAAGGTGGCTTCAACATTGTGCTAGTAATATTAGACAAACGACTGAGGTGGAAAACTCAAAGATATCTGAACTTGAACTTAACACATGACCAAATGAACCTAACAGGCATCTACAGAACTTTCCACCCCAAAACAACAGAACATGCAGTTTTCACATCTGCATATGGCACATACTCTAAAATCAACCACATAACCACAAAACAATTCTCAAACTGAAGAAACTGAAATCATAACAACCACACTCTTGAACCACAGCACAATAGATAGAAATCAATACTAAAGTCAATGAAAAGCATATAGTCACAAGCAAATTAAACAACCTGCTTCTGAATAAGGCAGAAATCAAGAAATTATTTAAAACAAATGAGGATAAAGATATAATATAACAGAATCTCAGGAAAACAACTAAAACAGTGTTAAGAGGAAAGTTCATAATGCTAAACACCCACATAAAAAAATCAGATCTCAAATTAACAACCTAACATCATACCTAGAGGAACTAGAGAAATAAGAGCAAAACAACTCCAAAGCTAGAAGACAATAAATAACCAAAATCAGAGCTGAACTGAATGAAACTGAGATGTGACAACCATACAAAAGATCAATAAAACAAGAAGTTTGATCTTTGAAAGAATAAGGAAGATTAACAGACCACTAGCTACATTAGTATAAAAGGAGAAGATCCAATAATGACAAAGGGGACATTACTACAGACCCCACACAAATACAAATAACCCTCAGAGACTATTACAAACACCTCTATGCACACAAACTAGAAAATCTAAAAATAGATAAATTGCTGGAAACATACAACCTTCCAAGAATGAACTAGGAAGAAATTAAAACTCTGAACAGACCAATAATGAGTTCTGAAATTGAATCGGTAATAAAAAGCCTACCAACCAGAAAAAGTACTAGACCAGAGAAGTTCACAGCTGAATTCTACCAGACATATGAAGAGGAGCTGGTACCATTCCTAATGAAACTATTCCAAAAAATTGAGGAGCAGATACAACAACAAAAAAAGAAAAGTTCAGGCCAATATCCTTGATGAACACGATGCAAAAATCCTCAACAAAATATTTGCAAACCAAATTCAGTAGTACATCAAAAAGCTAATCCACCATGATCAAGTAGGTTTTACCCCTGGGATGCAAGGTAGGTCTAACATATGCAAATCAATAAATGCGATTCATCACATAAACAGAACTAAAAGGAAAAACCACATGATCATCTGAATAGGTGCACAAAAGGCTTTTGATAAAATTTAACATCGCTTCATGTTAAAAATCCTCAGCAAGGCACGGTGGGTTACACCTGTAATCCCAGCACTTTGGGGTGCTGAGGCGGGTGGATCATGAGGTCAGGAGCTCGAGACCAGCCTGGCCAACATGGTGAAACCTTGTCTCTACTAAAAATACAAAATTAGCCAGGCATGGTGGTGCATGCCTGTAATCTCAGCTACTCAGGAGGCTGAGGCAGGAGAATTGCTTGAACCTGGGAGGCAGAGGTTGCAGTGAGCCGACATCATGCCACTTCACTCCAGCCTGGGCAACAGAACGAGACTCCGTCTCAAAAAAAAAATCCTCAACAAACTAGGCAACTAGGCACTGAAGGAACACACCTCAAAATAATAGGAGTCATCTATGACAAACCCACAGCCAATATCATCCTGAATAGGCAAAAGCTGGAAGCATTCTCCTTAAGAACTGGAATAAGACAAGGATTCCCATTCTCACCATGCCTAGTCAACATAGTACTGGAAGTCCTAGCCAGAGCAATCAGGCAAGAGAGAGAAACAAAAGGCATCCAAATAATAAGAGAGGAAGTCAAACTATTTTCATGGATGATATGATTTTATATACAGAAAACCCCACGGTCTCTGCCCAAAAGTTCCTAGATCTGATAAACAACTTCAACAAAGTTTCAGGATATAAAATCAATGCACAAAAATCAGCAGCATTTCTATATTCCAACACTGTCCAAGTGTAGTGTGAAATCAAGGATGCAATCCCATTCACAATAACCACACACACAAAAATACCTAGGAATACAGCTAACCAGGGAGGTGAAAGATCTCTACAATGAAAATTACAAAACACTGTTGAAAGAAATCAGACATGACAAATACAAACGGAAAAATATCCCATGCTCATGGACAGGGGATACAAAGAATCAATGTTATTAAAATGGCCATACAGCACAAAGCAATTTACAGATTTAATGCTATTTCTATCAAACTACCAATGACATTTTCCACAGAATTAGGAAAAAACTATTCTAAAATGCATATGGAACCAAAAAGAGTTAGAATACCCAAAGCAATCCTAAGCAAAGGGTACAAAGCTTGAGGTATCACATTACTTTAAACTATACTACAAGGCTACAGTAACCAAAACAGCATGGTACTGGTACAAAAACAGACACATAGACCAATGTAACAGTATAGAGAGCCCAGAAAAAAGCTGCACACCTAAAACCATCTGATCTTCAACAAAGTCGACAAAAACAAACAATGAGGAAAAGACTCCCTATTCAAATAATCATACTGGGACAACTGGCTAGCCATAGCAGAAGATTAACACTGGACACCTTATTTACAATATAAAAATCAACTCAAGATGGATTCAAGACTTAAATCTAAAACTTAAAACTATAAAACCCTAGAAGAAAACTTAGGAAATACCATTCTGGTCATAGGCCCTGGCAAAGATTTCATTACAAAGACAAAGCAACTGCAGCAAAAACAAAAATTGGCAAATATGATGTAATTAAACTAAAGAACTTCTGCACAGCAAAAGAAACAATCAACAGACTATCAGACAGTCTATAGAATGGAAGAAAATATTTGCAAACTATGCATCCAACAAGGTCTAATATCCAGAATCTGTAAGAAACTTAACACGGAAAAAAAACTCCATTAAAAAATGGGCAAAGGACATGAACAGACACTTGTCAAAACAAGACATACACATAGCCAACTAGCATATGAAAAAAACGTTCAACATCACTAATCATTAAGTACAAATCAAAAACCACACTGACATACCATCTCATACATACATAGGATTGAAGTGATTCTCCTGCCTCAGCCTCCTACGTATCTGGGACTACAGGCATGCACCACCATGCCCGGCTAATTTTTGTATTTTTAGCAGAGATGGGGTTTCACCATGTTGGCCAGGCTGGTCTTGAACTCCTGACCTCAAGTGATCCACATGCCTTGGCCTTCCAAAGTGCTGGGATTAAAGATGTGAGCCACCACATCTGGCCAAAAATGGACTATATTTTTGAAGACATATTGGTAATAAAGGCACCCAGTCAACTCTTCATTAACTCATCATAGGATGTAGTAGGATTAAAGATAACTCTAAATAGTCTAAAATGTGTTTAGATTCTCAATAAATATTCATTGTGAAAAATTAAGTGATATAAAAAAATAGAAAAAATAAAAGCCACCCATTAGCCAGAATTACTAATATTTAAGTATATATCTTCCTAGAGATTTTTCTTATGTATAAGCATACTTTAAAATAGTTTTTTAAAATAAGATCATCATTTCTCTCTTGACATGGCCTTCCCTAAACGAGACACACATGTACAAATCCCTCCTATTCAAAAAACAAAAAACAAACAAACAACAACAGAAAAACCCCTCTCTGGATGCTACATTTTCATCTAGCCATAGTCACTTCTTTCCTTCCCTTCAGAGTAGAGTTCCTGATCACTTCTGTCTATTCTTTCCCACTACCCACTATTAAAATAAAACTGCTATAGCCAAAAATCTGTGACCCAATTGCCATATCCAATACTCTATTTTTAGTTCTCACTGTGCTCAATAATTCTGCAGCATTTAATATTGTTGGCCAATCTCTTAAAGTTATCCAGTTCAAGGATGCCACTTGAATAGGGTTTCCTTTTAGCTTCTAACTCTTTTCTTTTTCTGGCTTTTCCCCTGGCAAACCATTAAATGTTGGTATGTTATAGGGCCCAGCCTTGGTTCTTTTCATTTCTAACAGTATACTTTCTCCTTGAGTAGTCATATCTTTAATTACTATGGTTTCAACCACTACCTGTTAATCTAATGATTCAATCTCTAGCTTTGGCTAGGACCACTCTCCTAAACCCCCAAACCATTAATCTATCTATTAGATATCCATCATACCAGGTACAGTAGCTCACACCTGCAATCCTAGCACTTTGGGAGGTCAAGGCAGGAAGACAGTTTGAGGCCAGGAGTTTGAGACCAGCCTAGGCAACAACACAATGAGATCCCCATCTCTACAAAAATTTAAATAAATAGATATCCATCTCTCTGTGGATTTGCCACACAGGCAAAGGCAGGCATAACATGTTCAAAGGTAAGTTAACTTTTCTTTTCAATCTATACCTCATCCAAAATCTTAATTACTGTTACCACAATCCAATTATTATTCATCTAAGAAGAAAATTTAGTAATCATTTTAGATTCTTCCATTATCATCTCTTTGTACATTTCACTAGCCATGAGTTCATGTAAATTTTACTTGCTTAACTTTTCTTATACTTTACTCCCTTTCTCTTTTGCCACTGTTACCACCTCAGTTCAGCTCTCATAATCGCTTGTCTGAACTTAGCATTTCCTCCTCTCTCACAATTTGTACAACTTATGCTCTCTACTACTGCAAGACAGATCTTTTAAAATAGAATCTGGAAGGGCTTGCTGTCTGTGTCTCTTGAGACTATTAAAAAACTCCGCTCTTTCTCAGTCCAGAGAAACTGCCATCTAGTCTCTGGGAAAGGATTTACACATCAAGTAAATCAGTTTACAGGTAACTGACCAAATCATGATTACTAACTGGTGGATGAGATCATTACGTTAGAAGTGCAGGCCCTGCCATTGTCTTCCACCATCTTCTTCCTTCCTCTTTTTCACTTGCCATTTCGACACTCAGCAGTCTCACATTTTTAGGCTGCGAGGTCCACTAGTTGAGTGATGGCAAGTTCTAAATTAGACGTTTATTTTCTAACTGTAAAATGAACACATTATAGCAAACAATGAAACAATGAAATATAATACTTATTAAGGCAAAACAAACTGTCACAGATACTCTTGGTTGGATAAACCAATACTTTCCCCAGCCTTCTTCTTCTTTATAAAAATATTCTCCATTATAGAATGAAGAAAGCCTAAATAGTTGTTTACCTAGGCATTCTTCAGCTAGAGTTGGCCCAGCTTTGGCCAATGAGACCAAAGGAAAAGTATGCTCAAAGTTTCTACGAAAGCTTTTGATTTCCCGATGAAAGGAGAAGGAGCTGACCCTATTCCTTTTCCCTTTCTCGAACATGATTTGTCCCTGGTATTTCCATCTGTGTCAGTCATCTTGCAAAATAAGGCAACATGCATGAGAACAGAAGGAATGGAGACACAAAATTAGTCTGTATCCCTCACTGCAGAAACTACTACACTTATCATATGAGAAAAATAAACATCGACTTGCCAAACCCCTGTCAATCATGTTTTTGTTATTTACAGCTAAAATCACCATAACCACCTCCATCCCACCTGCCCAGCCCCTACCTTCCAGATACAACCATCCTTGAGGCAACATTGGTAACTCCTCTCATACCTTTCCTTAGCTCACACAAAATACAAAAGCATGTGTGCCCAAAAGTACACTGCTTATTTATTTTTCCCTTACCAACATACCATGAATATCTCTGTAAGTCAGCATATATTGATCAATCTTTTCCACTTGTTTTTAACTTAGATACATATTTTACATAAACAGGATGATCTCATTCCTGCTTTTTATATTTCAGCTTTTACTTCTTTCCATTTTGCTTGCCTTTCCTCCTCCCTACTGTCTTAGACTTGTTCCTCCTTTCACTCTCTGCGGTCTGTTTTTTTTCTTTTCTTTTCTTTTCTTTTTTTTTTTTGAGACGGAGTCACTCTCTGTCACCAGTCTGGAGTGCAGTGGCACGATCTCGGCTCAAGGCAACCTCTGACTCCCTGGTTCAAGCAATTCTCCTGCCTCAGCCTCCCGAGTAGCTGGGATTACAGGCATGCACCACCACGCCCAGCTAATTTTTAGTAGAGAAGGGTTTCAACATGTTGGCCAGGATGGTCTTGATCTCCTGACCTCGTGATTTGCCCACCTTGGCCTCCCAAACTGCTGGGATTACAGGAGTGAGCCACTGCACCTGGCTGCTGCTTCACTTCTTACAGTGTTCCATCTTGTACCTTTTCATTTCCTTTGAGGCCTTTTACTATTCTACCCTATGTAAGATGTCCCACCTCTTCCCTTAGGTCCCTACTATTCCTTTTACACCTCCTACAATACTTGTATTGATTAGCTACATATATTCCCCTCTATTACAAGACCCTGTGGGCATGTACTGTGTTTTATTTATTTTTCCTTAATTCCTGGACATGGAAGGAATGGAAATTGGAATCAATTTTCTTTCCACAATTAGTGGAGGAATTTTGAGGCAAGGTGAACAACATGGAGTGTGTGGAAGAGGCACTTGTCAATATGACTGGATGAGAGCTTTTCTGTTAAGAAGTAGTATGCAATATTCCTTGGACAGCTAAGGTGGGTCAAACTGTAAAGTTGTGGGCTAAATCCAGCCTGCTGCCAGTTTTTGTAAATAAAATTTAACTGGAAGACAGCCATGCTCATTTGTGTATGTATTATGGATAGTCGCTTTAGTGCTACTATGGCAGAGCTAAGTACAGATGCTTCTTGTTTTATGATAGGGCTAAATCATGATACACATAAGTCAAAAATATAAGTCGAAAATGCATAAACCCTGATAAACCCACTATAAAGTTTAAAAATCATGTAAATTTGTTTGAGTTCATTGTAGATTCTGGATATTAGCCCTTTGTCAGATGAGTAGATTGCAAAAATGTTCTCCCACTCTGTAGGTTGCCTGTTCACTCTGATGGTAGTTTCTTTTGCTGTGCAGAAGCTCTTTAGTTTAATTAGATCCCATTTGTCGATTTTGGCTTTTGTTGCCATTGCTTTTGGTGTTTTAGACATGAAGTCTTTGCCCATGCCTATGTCCTGAATGGTATTGCCTAGGTTTTCTTCTAGGGTTTTTATGGTTTTAGGTCTAACATGTAAGCCTTTAATCCATCTTGGATTAATTTTTGTATAAGGTGTAAGAAAGGGATCCAGTTTCAGCTTTCTGTATATGGCTAGCCAGTTTTCCCAGCACCATTTATTAAACAGGGAATCGTTTCCCCATTTCTTGTTTTTTCAGGTTTGTCAAAGATCAGATGGTTGCAGATATGCGGCATTATTTCTGAGGGCTCTGTTCTGTTCCACTGGTTTATATCTCTGTTTTGGTACCAGTACCATGCTGTTTTGGTTACTGTAGCCTTGTAGTATAGTTTGAAGTCAGGTAGCAAGATGCCTCCAGCTTTGTTCTTTTGGCTTAGGATTGACTTGGCAATGCTGGCTCTTTTTTGGTTCCATATGAACTTTAAAGTAGTTTTTTCCAATTCTGTGAAGAAAGTCATTGGTAGCTTGATGGGGATGGCACTGAATCTATAAATTACCTTGGGCAGTATGGCCATTTTCACGATATTGATTCTTCCTATTCAAGAGCATGGAATGTTCTTCCATTTGTTTGTATCCTCTTTTATTTCATTGAGCAGTGGTTCCTTGAAGAGGTCCTTCACATCCCTTGTAAGTTGGATTCCTAGGTATTTTATTCTCTTTGAAGCAATTGTGAATGGGAGTTCACTCATGATTTGGTTGTTTGTCTGTTACTGGTGTATAAGAATGCTTGTGATTTTTGCACATTGATTTTGTATCCTGAGACTTTGCTGAAGTTGCTTATCAGCTTAAGGAGATTTTGGAGTGAGATGATCGGGTTTTCTAGGTATACAATCATGTCATCTGCAAACAGGGACAATTTGACTTCCTTTTTTCCTAACTGAATACCCTTTATTTCCTTCTCCTGCCTGATTGCCCTCGCCAGAACTTCCAACACTGTGTTAAATAGGAATCGTGAGAGAGGGCATCCCTGTCTTGTGCCTGTTTTCAAAGGGAATGCTTCTAGTTTTTGCCCATTCAGTATGATATTGGCTGTGGGTTTGTCATAGATAGCTCTTATTATTTTGATATATGTCCCATCAATATCTAATTTATTGAGAGTTTCTAGCATGAAGGGTTGTTGAATTTTGTCAAAGGCCTTTTCTGCATCTATTGAGATAATCATATGGTTTTTGTCGCTGGTTCTGTTTATATGCTGGATTACGTTTATTGATTTGTGTATGTTGAACCAGCCTTGCATCCCAGGGATGAAGCCCACTTGATCATGGTGGATAAGCTTTTTGATGTGCTGCTGGATTCAGTTTGCCAGTATTTTATTGAGGATTTCTGCATCGATGTTTGTCAGGGATATTGGTCTAAAATTCTCTTTTTTTGTTATGTCTCTGCCAGGCTTTGGTATCAGGATGACGCTGGCCTCATAAAATGAGTTAGGGAGGATTTCCTCTTTTTCTATTGATTGGAATAGTTTCAGAAGGAATGGTACCAGCTCCTCCTTGTAACTCTGGTAGAATTTGGCTGTGAATCCATCTGGTACTGGACTTTTTTTGGTTGGTAAGCTATTCATTATTGCCTCAATTTCAGAGCCTGTTACTGGTCTATTCAGAGATTCAACTTCTTCCTGGTTTAGTCTTGGGAGGGTGTATGTGTTGAGGAATTTATGCATTAATTCTAGATTTTCTAGTTTATTTGCGTAGAGGTGTTTATAGTATTCTCTGATGGTAGTTTGTATTTCTGTGGGATTGGTGGTGATATCCCCTTTATCATTTTTTATTGTGTCTATTTGATTCTTCTCTCTTTTCTTCATTAGTCTTGCTAGCGGTCTATCCATTTTGTTGATCTTTTCAAAAAACCAGGTCCTGGATTCATTAATTTTTTGAAGGGTTTTTTGTGTCTCTATTTCCTTCAGTTCTTCTCTTAGTTATTTCTTGCCTTCTGCTAGCTTTTGAACGTGTTTGCTCTTGCTTCTCTAGTTCTTTTAATTGTGATATTAGGGTATCAATTTTAGATTTTTCCTGCTTTCTCTTGTGGGCATTTAGTGCTATAAATTTCCCTCTACACACTGCTTTGAATGTGTCCCAGAGATTCTGGTACGTTGTGTCTTTGTTCTCATTAGTTTCAAAGAACATCTTTATTTCTGCCTTCATTTCGTTATGTACCCACTAGTCATTCAGGAGCAGGCTGTTCAGTTTCCATGTAGTTGAGCGGTTTTGAGTGAGTTTCTTAATCCTGAGTTCTAGTTTGATTGCACTGTGGTCTGTGAGACAGTTTGTTATAATTTCTGTTCTTTTACATTTGCTGAGGAGTGCTTTACTTCCAACTATGTGGTCAATTTAAAAAAAATCACAAATGTAACCATTATAAGTCAGGGACCATTGGTAGTTGTGACAAAGACTGTATGGTCAACAAAGCCTACAGTAGACGTCATTACTTGTCAGCTGGGAAGTTTCATTATGTTCCTGAATGCAACGTAGTCAGACTAATGTCCATGGCAGTCAGCAAATATTTATTGAATGGGCTAAGCATTATTCTAGGCCTTGGGGATTATTTTAATCTGCTTGGGCTGCCAAAACAAGGTAGTATAGACTGGGTGGCTTAAACAACAGAAATTTATTTCTGACAGTTCTGGAGTCTGGAAGTCTGAGATTAGGGAGTCAACATGGTCAGGTTCTGGTGAAGGCTCTCTTCTTGACTTGCAGATATCCACCTTCTGACTGTGTGTTCACATTCGTGGCGGGGGGGGGATGGTGGTGTTATAAGAGTCATTAAAAATTATTTTAGGCAGATAGAGAGAAAATGGGGTCCTTGGGAAGTTTTTCTTTTAAAGCAGCTCAAGAAATGTTTCGTGTCTAGCAGGAAAGCCCTGGTTCTTAGAGCCTGCTGTCAAGCTTTGATATGGCCATTAGAAACTGGGTCCACCCAAACATGGCGATTCCTACTGTCTTCCTCTTGCTCTTGCCCCAGCATTTGCTCGGCAACATGGTTGCCCCCACATATCCGCACGTGTAGAATATTATGGAGCCATGTATTTGCATATTAAAAGGCCCTAGGGTGGGAGGGCCAGGGTTTTTTTTTTTTTTTGCAGGCTACGTAAATGACACACCTGGTCAAACCAATCCCCTGGGCCCTACGGAAACCAAACACTTCCTCTTCCAGGATCCCAATATAAGCAGCCACTTCTCTGCCACACATGGGGTTTTCTCTTTGTTCAAATCTCCCCTCCATCTGTCTCTACCAGGAGCCGTTTTCTTCTTCCTTGCCTATTAAACTTTTCGTTCCTTAAAACCACTCCATGTGTGTTAGTGTCATTAATCTTATCAGCGTGAGACCAAGGACCCTGATGTTCCTCCAGTCATTGGAGCCGTATCAGTGAGGGGGGTGGGGGGAATGGCAAGAAAGAAAAGGGTAGAGGAGAGACTGCTCTTTTATTTTTACTAAGACCACCCATCCTATTGGATTAGGACCCTAACTTCATTTAACCTTAAAAGCTCTATCTCCAAATATCACATTGGGGATTAGGGTTTAAACATACGAATTTTGGGAAGATGTAATTCCATCCATAGCAAGAATACCCAAGGCATTAGGGATGCTACAGTGAACATGCTGAGCAAGTAGGACCTATGAATTAAATCTTTAAAAAGGGAGAAAAACATGAAGAGATCTTCAAGATTGTGAGTGCTAAATGGCAGAAGGAGGGTTATTAAGGCATGGATATCAAGGGCCTGAACCAGGTGCTTGTGTTGGTAATATAAGACATTTTGAAAGCAAAATAATCAGAAGGTAATTTTCATTTGAGTGAAATAAGATACACTGGTTTTATAATGAATAATTTTGATTTTTTTCCATATAAGACTTAA
Organism: Symphalangus syndactylus; assembly: GCF_028878055.3. NCBI lineage: Eukaryota > Metazoa > Chordata > Mammalia > Primates > Hylobatidae > Symphalangus > Symphalangus syndactylus. The sequence continues at coordinate 35,426,648 of NC_072440.2, forward strand.
AATAATCATATCCCCTGAGTTTACATTATTTTGATTTGTATTCCCTCATTTATTTTTAAATTTTTTAATAAATCAAAGTTCTTAGTTTCTGATTTCTAGGTAGGTGAGAAATCCCATTGAGCTATCACTCAGAGAGAACATGGCTCCATAACAAAATTCGTTTTTCAGCCTCCCCAGCAACAATCCTTATACTTGTCCACTGGTTCTAGGATCCATTAAATCTTCAGTCACAGGCATGTCATATATTACTTTAAAGAGTAAAGAGGTCATTTAGTCTTTTCTCCCCTTTACTAAATCTCTTGGGCCTCTTTTCCTGCTTTATTCCTTTCTCCTTTATTTGTTTCTCTGTGGAGAAAATAAATAAATACACACACACACACACACACACACACACCCCCTAACGTGGTTTTTGTTCCCAGTTCTGGTTATCCATGACCCTTCTTCTCCATTCAGGCAGAAACGAAAAATGCTCAAGGAATGGATGACACAACAGTATGTGGATAACAAAGAAATTAAATTATTAAATTTGTGGCCTTTGATTTTCAGAAGCCCACGATTCTGAGCATAAATAATAGATTTGGAAGGTCTTTTTCCTACTCCTCTTTTCCCCATCCCCTTATGCTCAACACATAGTAGATAAAGATTCTATGGGGTTGGGGCAAGATGCTGATGGATCTCTGGGAAGGCACTCTGCAACATATTTGCCTCAGCTTATAATTGGTGGGAGAATGACAGGATAGAACACTCCATAAGGTTTGGAGTTTTGTCAGCAGGGAAGCCCACTTTGTCCCACTTCCAGAATACACTCTAAAGAGAAAGCAAGGTCTCAGAATTTTCTCATGCTTAGGGTGGTAGGGGAGTAGCAGAAGATGTCACTGATTTAGTACTGAGTAAATAGTAAACACCTTTTAGTTAGTAGAATGAAGAAAGTACAGCGACCTGGAGGGCTATAGCTCAGAAAGCATCAGACAGCCAAATATTCATCCTTGCCAACATAATGGCACTCAAAGGCACTAGAATCTTAGGACCCAGACCCAGCGAGAAAAGAGAGAAGAAGGCCCTGTATTTATTAAGACTTAGTTTCTACCTCCTCATAGAAACTGGGCTTAACATAGAAATTAATTAATTCAGCTAGTACCCATTATATTCACTGTATTATGTACAAATAACTTTTAATTAAAATAAAAAGTATATTTTCCAAATATATGACTTTGTGGACTGTCATTCTTTCTTAAATTATTTTCTTTCCTCTCTTTTCATTATATCATTTAACCTCTTCACATACAAACTTGAAGGATGCCTACTTTTCTCTAAATCTTATTCTACTATGGACTAATGTGGACTTTGTGTCAGGCATATGAAAAATAAGAATAAGATTTGGAGAATTCTATATCTTATTTTCAAAATCTTATTCTTATTTTTCATATGCCTGACACAAAGTCCACATTATGTCATGGGAAAAGTTTAGATATTAAGGTTATCAGAAAAACCAGTGATTAAGAGATAGCATATGGAAGTTACTTTAAATATACAGACATGTATGTTACAGAATTCTTTTAATTTCTAATTCTTAAAAAAACGTAAATTTTTATAAATGTCATTGTTGTGTCAAAAGAATTTGTAATTCTAGTCGCAGAATATGGCTTCAAATGTGCATTTATACACATTCCAAATTTGACAGTTCTGGATTTCTAACATATGCCAACTTCCATATCAGTCATCAAACCATGTATTTTAAGAAACAACTAGAAAAGTTTTTATATAGCCCACAAATTCTTTGGTCAATATGGAGGACCATGCTGATGCAGGAAGTATTTCTCCAGTGCTAAGTAGATTAAAATGTTAGATAAAAGGTTTAAAACCCTGATGTGTATGGTAGAGATACAGGGTGGGAGTCAAAATTCTACACTTTATGTATAGCAGCAAGCTAGGAAGGCTGTTTGGTCTGAGGAATACAGTACAGAAGAAGCCAGCAGCTCTGGACAAAGGATAGAAAGAGAGTCACCAGGAGAACTAGCACGCCAAATCTGCACTATTTGTGGCTGTGAGGCTGAATTAGCACTTCTCAAAGAGCTTGGAAACCCTGAACTGAGAAAATAACATTAAAACAAATCTTTTACTGGTAAAAGCCATAAGATCACAGAAAATCAAACACAAAACTGGCCCCACAGAGTTGCTTCCATAATTCAGAACAGCCAAGACATGCAGAAACAACGCCCACTAAAGATAAACTCACAATTATAAATTACGAAGCATGCCAGAAAATCAACTGCCAATGAACAAGTATAAGCAGACGTATAAATAGAAGAATTCACTTTTGAAGACTACATATAACTGAGAAATATATAACGAACTTTTAAAAATGAGCGTGTTAAGAGATTTAAAAAAAGAGATATAGTAGATAAGGCAAGAACAGGACATAGTAAAAAACAATAAGTGAATTTGAAAAAAAGTACCCAAATGGAGATTTTACATATGAAAAGCTGGGTTAAAGAAGACAAAATTAGTAAACTGGAAAACTAAAAAAAAATGTATGGAATGATTAACCGTTAAGAGTCTCAGTGAGAGGGGTGGAGCCAAGATGGCCGAATAGGAACAGCTCCCGTCTCCAGCTCCCAGCCCCAGCGACACAGAAGACGGGTGATTTCTGCAATTCTGCTTGAGGTACCGGTTTCATCTCACTAGGGAGTGCCTAACAGTGGGTGCAGGACAGTCGGTGAAGCGCACTGTGCGCGAGCCGAAGCAGGGCGAGGCATTGCCTAACTCGGGAAGCGCAAGGGGTCAGGGAGTTCCCTTTCCTAGTCAAAGAAAGGGGAAACAGACAGCACCTGGAATATCGGGTCAGTCCCATCCTAATACTGCGCTTTTCCAATGGGCCTGGAAAACGGCACACTAGGAGATTGTGTCCCGCACCTGGCTCGGAGGGTTCTATGCCCACGGAGTCTCACTGATTGCTAGCACAGCAGTCTGAGATCAAGCTGCAAGGCGGCAGCGAGGCTGGGGGAGGGGCGCCCGCCAATGCCCAGGCTTGCTTAGGTAAACAAAGCAGCCAGGAAGCTCGAACTGGGTGGAGCCCACCACAGCTCAAGGAGGCCTGCCTGCCTCTGTAGGCTCCACCTCTGGGGGCAGGGCACAGACAAACAAAAACTCAGCAAGAACCTCCACAGACTTAAATGTCCCTGTCTGACTGACAGCTTTGAAGAGAGTAGTGGTTCCCCCAGCATGCAGCTGGAGATCTGAGAACGGACAGACTGCCTCCTAAAGTGGGTCCCTCACCCCTGAGCAGCCTAACTGGGAGGCACCCCCCAGTAGGGACAGACTGACACCTCATTCAAATGGGTACTCCTCTGAGACAAAACTTTCAGAGGAACTATCAGACAGCTGAATTTGTGGTCTCACGAAAATCCGCTGCTCTGCAGCCACCGCTGCTGACACCCAGCCAAACAGGGTCTGGAGTGGACCTCTAGTAAACTCCAACAGACCTGCAGCTGAGGGTCCTGTCTGGTAGAAGGAAAACTAACAAACAGAAAGGACATCCACACCAAAAACCCATCTGTACATCACCATCATCAAAGACAAAAAGTAGATAACACCACAAAGATGGGGAAAAAACAGAGCACAAAAACTGGAAACTCTAAAAAACAGAGCACCTCTCGTCCTCCAAAAGAACGCAGTTCCTCACCAGCAACGGAACAAAGCTGGATGGAGGATGACTTTGATGAGTTGAGAGAAGAAGGCTTCAGACGATCAAACTACTCTGAGCTACGAGAGGAAATTCAAAACAATAGCAAAGAAGTTAAAAACTTTGAAAAAAAATTAGAAGAATGGATAACTAGAATAACCAATGGAGAGAAGGGCTTCAAGGAGCTGATGGAGCTGAAAGCCAAGTTTCGAGAACTACGCGAAGATTGCAGAAGCCTCAGTAGCAGATGGGATCAACTGGAAGAAAGGGTATCGCTGATGGAAGATGAAATGAATGAAATGAAGAGAGAAGGGAAGTTTAGAGAAAAAAGAATAAAAAGAAATGAACAAAGCCTCCAAGAAATTTGGGACTATGTGAAAAGACCAAACCTAGGTCTGATTGGTGTACCTGAAAATGATGGGGAGAATGGAACCAAGTTGGAAAACACTCTGCAAGATATTACCCAGGAGAACTTCCCCAATCTAGCAAGGCAGGCCAGCATTCAGATTCAGGAAATACAGAGAACACCACAAAGATATTCCTCGAGAAGGGCAACTCCAAGACACATAATTGTCAGATTCACCAAAGTTGAAATGAAGGAAAAAATGTTAAGGGCAGCCAGAGAGAAAGGTCGGGTTACCCACAAAGGGAAGCCCATCAGACTAACAGCTGATCTCTCAGCAGAAACTCTACAAGCCAGAAGAGAGTGGGGGCCGATATTCACCATTCTTAAAGAAAAGAATTTTCAACCCAGAATCTCCTATCCTGCCAAACTAAGCTTCATAAGTGAAGGAGAAATAAAATACTTTACAGACAAGCAAACGCTGAGTGACTTTGTTACCACCAGGCCTGCCCTAAAAGAGCTCCTGAAGGAAGCACTAAACATGGAAAGGAACAACCGGTACCAGCCACTGCAAAAACATGCCAAATTGTAAAGACCATCGAGGCTAGGAAGAAACTATAGCAAATAACGAGCAAAATAACCAACTAACATCATAATGACAGGATCAAATTCACACATAACAATATTAATGTTAAATGTAAATGGGCTAAATGCTCCAATCAAAAGACACAGACTGGCAAACTGGATAAGGAGTCAGGACCCATCAGTGTGCTGTATTCAGGAAACCCATCTCACGTGCAGAGACACACATAGACTCAAAATAAAGGGATGGAGGAAGATCTATCAAGCAACTGGGAATCAAAAAAAGGCAGGGGTTGCAATCCTAGTCTCTGATAAAATAGACTTTAAACCAACAAAGATCAAAAGAGACAAAGAAGGCCATTACATAATGGTAAAGGGATCAATTCAACAAGAAGAGCTAACTATCCTAAATATATATGCACCCAACACAGGAGCACCCAGATTCATAAAGCAAGTCCTCAGTGACCTACAAAGGGACTTAAACTCCCACACAATAATAATGGGAGACTTTAACACCCCACTGTCAGCATTAGACAGATCAACAAGACAGAAAGTTAACAAGGATATCCAGGAATTGAACTCAGCTCTACATAAAGTGGACCTAATATACATCTACAGAACTCTCCACCCCAAGTCAACTGAATATACATTTTTTTCAGCACCACACCACACCTATTCCAAAATTGACCACATAGTTGGAAGTAAAGCTCTCCTCAGCAAATGTAAAAGAACAGAAATTATAACAAACTGTCTCTCAGACCACAGTGCAATCAAACTAGAACTCAGGATTAAGAAACTCACTCAAAACCGCTCATCTACATGGAAACTGAACAACCTGCTCCTGAATGACTATTGGGTACATAATGAAATGAAGGCAGAAATAAAGATGTTCTTTGAAACCAACGAGAACAAAGACACAACATACCAGAATCTCTGGGACACGTTCAAAGCAGTGTGTAGAGGGAAATTTATAGCACTGAATGCCCACAAGAGAAAGCAGGAAAGATCCAAAATTGACACCCTAACATCACAATTAAAAGAACTAGAAAAGCAAGAGCAAACACATTCAAAAGCTAGCAGAAGGCTAGAAATAACTAAAATCAGAGCAGAACTGAAGGAAATAGAGACACAAAAAACACTTCAAAAAATTAATGAAGCCAGGAGCTGCTTTTTTGAAAAGATCAACAAAATTGATGGACCGCTAGCAAGACTAATAAAGAAGAAAAGAGAGAAGAATCAAATAGATGCAATAAAAAACGAAAAAGGGGATATCACCACCGATCCCACAGAAATACAATCTACCATCAGAGAATACTACAAACACCTCTCTGCAAATAAACTAGAAAATCTAGAAGAAATGGATAAATTCCTCGACAAATACACCCTCCCAAGAATAAACCAGGAAGAAGTTGAATCTCTGAATAGACCAATAACAGGTTCTGAAATTGTGGCAATAATCAATAGCTTACCAACCAAAAAGAGTCCAGGACCTGATGGATTCACAGCTGAATTCTACCAGAGGTACAAGGAGGAACTGGTACCATTCCTTCTGAAACTATTCCAATCGACAGAAAAAGAGGGAATCCTCCCTAACACATTTTACGAAGCCAGCATCGTCCTGATACCAAAACCTGGCAGAGACTTAACCAAAAAAGAGAATTTCAGACCAATATCCTTGATGAACATTGATGCAAAAATCCTCAATAAAATACTGGCAAACCGAATCCAGCAGCACATCAAAAAGCTTACCCACCATGATCAAGTGGGCTTCATCCCTGGGATGCAAGGCTGGTTCAACATACGCAAATCAATAAATGTAATCCAGCATATAAACAGAACCAAAGACAAAAACCACATGATTATCTCAATAGATGCAGAAAAGGCCTTTGACAGAATTCAACAACCCTTCATGCTAAAAACTCTCAATAAATTAGGTATTGATGGGACATATCTCAAAATAATAACAGCTATCTATAACAAACCCACAGCCAATATCATACTGAATGGGCAAAAACTGGAAGCATTCCCTCTGAAAACTGGCACAAGACAGGGATGCCCTCTCTCACCGCTCCTATTCAACATAGTGCTGGAAGTTCTGGCCAGAGCAATCAGGCAGGAGAAGGAAATAAAGGGTATTCAATTAGGAAAAGAGGAAGTCAAATTGTCCCTGTTTGCAGATGACATGATTGTATATCTAGAAAACCCCACTGTCTCAGCCCAAAATCTCCTTAAGCTGATAGGCAACTTCAGCAAAGTCTCAGGATACAAAATTAATGTACAAAAATCACAAGTATTCTTGTATACCAATAACAGACAAACAGAGAGACAAATCATGAGTGAACTCCCATTCACAATTGCTTCAAAGAGAATAAAATACCTAGGAATCCAACTTACAAGGGATGTGAAAGACCTCTTCAAGGAGAACTACAAACCACTGCTCAATGAAATAAAAGAGGATACAAACAAATGGAAGAACATTCCATGCTCATGGGTTGGAAGAATCAATATCATGAAAATGGCCATACTGCCCAAGGTAATTTATAGATTCAATGCCATCCCCATCAAGCTACCAATGACTTTCTTCACAGAATTGGAAAAAACTACTTTAAAGTTCATATGGAACCAAAAAAGAGCCCGCATTGCCAAGTCAATCCTAAGCCAAAAGAACAAAGCTGGAGGCATCACGCTACCTGACTTTAAACTCTACTACAAGGCTACAGTAACCAAAACAGCATGGTACTGGTACCACAACAGAGACATAGATCAATGGAACAGAACAGAGCCCTCAGAAATGATGCCGCATAGCTACAACTATCTGATCTTTGATAAACCTGACAAAAACAAGAAATGGGGAAAGGATTCCCTATTTAATAAATGGTGCTGGGAAAACTGGCTAGCCATATGTAGAAAGCTGAAACTGGATCCCTTCCTTACACCTTATACAAAAATTAATTCAAGATGGATTAAAGACTTATATGTTAGACCTAAAACCATTAAAATCCTACAAGAAAACCTAGGCAATACCATTCAGGACATAGGCGTGGGCAAGGACTTCATGTCTAAAACACCAAAAGCAATGGCAACAAAAGCCAAAATCGACAAATGGGATCTCATTAAACTAAAGAGCTTCTGCACAGCAAAAGAAACTATCATCAGAGTGAACAGGCAACCTACAGAATGGGAGAAAATTTTTGCAACCTACTCATCTGACAAAGGGCTAATATCCAGAATCTACAATGAACTCAAACAAATTTACAAGAAAAAAACAAACAACCCCATCAAAAAGTGGGCAGAGGACATGAACAGCCACTTCTCAAAAGAAGACATTTATGCAGCCAAAAAACACATGAAGAAATGCTCATCATCACTGGCCATCAGAGAAATGCAAATCAAAACCACAGTGAGATACCATCTCACACCAGTTAGAATGGCCATCATTAAAAAATCAGGAAACAACAGGTGCTGGAGAGGATGTGGAGAAATAGGAACACTTTTACACTGTTGGTGGGACTGTAAACTAGTTCAACCATTGTGGAAGTCAGTGTGGTGATTCCTCAGGGATCTAGAACTAGAAATACCATTTGACCCAGCCATCCCATTACTGGGTATATACCCAAAGGACTATAAATCATGCTGCTATAAAGACACATGCACACGTATGTTTATTGCGGCACTATTCACAATAGCAAAGAGTTGGAACCAACCCAAATGTCCAACAACGATAGACTGGATTAAGAAAATGTGGCACATATACACCATGGAATACTATGCAGCCATAAAAAATGATGAGTTCGTGTCCTTTGTAGGGACATGGATGAAACTGGAAAACATCATTCTCAGTAAACTATCGCAAGGACAAAAAACCAAACACCGCATGTTCTCACTCACAGGTGGGAATTGAACAATGAGAACTCATGGACACAGGAAGGGGAACATCACACTCCGGGGACTGTTGTGGGGTGGGGGGAGGGGGGAGGGACAGCATTAGGAGATACACCTAATGCTAAATGACGAGTTAATGGGTACAGGAAATCAACATGGCACATGGATACATATGTAACAAACCTGCACATTGTGCACATGTACCCTAAAACCCTAAAGTATAATAAAAAAAAAAAAAAAAGAGTCTCAGTGAATTTTAGATAGACAAGGTAGAGACTCCTTGAAACCTCCTAAGAATGGTATAGGGCTATAAATAATTTTTTAAAAATCATCCAATTCAGCACTAAAATCAGGGCTTCTCTGAAAATCTCTTTCACATAATGCTCTGTGCAATTTCCTAATAATTAAACTATACTGAACTCTTTTAGATTGGCACTTCTCAACTCTAGTGTCAAATCTGTGGGAACAATTCCAATATGTTTTTTTCTGGCCACCTTATTAAAGTCACTTAGCTGCTCTCTGATACGACTCTTTTGAAACCTTCACCATTCCTTTCAAATTCTTCCTGGATCTACAATTTGTCTCTAGTGGCTTCTCACATTTAAAAAATAAATACCAAAAATAAAATAAAATTTTCTTAGTCTTGTGCCTTTTCTTTCAGTGACTTCCCTCTTTCTTCTTCCTGTCACAGCCAAACTTATCAAATGAATTGACTGTACTTTTTTTCTTAGTTTTCTTACTTCTTCAAACGTTCTTCAACCCACTTTCTGCTGTTACTAGAGCCAACAGATATTTTTCAGTTTTTATCTTTCTTGACCTCTTTTTCAAATATCTTGAAATAGGTGTTACTTTTTTTCATCCTTATGATACAACATTCTTTTCTCCTAACTCCTCGCTCATTCTTCAAGTATGTCTTTATCCTTCCATAAAGTTGGAGTTCCTTAATGCTTAGTCTTAAGCTGCCTTCTCTTTTTTTTCTCTTCTAAGTGAAAGCAAGTTTATTAAGGAAGTAAAGGAATAAAAGAATGGCTATTTCACAGGCAGAGCAGTCCTGAGGGCTGCTGGTTGGCTATTTTTATGGTTATTTCTTGATTATATGCTAAAAAAGGGGTGGATTATTCATGAGTTTTCCAGGAAAAGCGTGGGCAATTCCCCCTAGAACTGAGGGTTCCTTCCCTTTTTAGACCATATAGAGTAACTTCCTGACATTGCCTTGGCATCTGTAAAGTGTCATGGTGCTGGTGAGAGTGTCTTTTAGCATGCTAATGTATTATAATTAGAGCATCATGAGGAGTGAGGACAACCTGAGGTCACTTTCATTAGCATCTTGGTTTTGGTGGGTTTTGGCCGGCTTCTTTACCCGAGGTAATGGACCTACAGCTTCTGTCAATATTTGTATACAGATAAACTTCAGATTTAGTACTCCAGCCTTGACCTTTTTTTTGGCCTCCAAAACTAGACATTTAAGTGTCTTTTGGATATTTTCATTGTGATGTCTTAAAGGCACCTCAATTCAATACACCCATACTGAACTCACAATCTTCTCTCCATAACCAAACTACTTCTAATTTTCTTTAACTAATTCAATTCATCGAGCTCCACAAGCTAGTACCGTAGGTATTTTCCTTGACATTTCTTCCCAACTTATCAGTAAATCCTTTTCATCCTAGTCTCTGAATTCCTCCATTCCTATCTTTCTACGTTTATAACCACCACTCTCTCTCATTTGGACTACTTCAATAAACTATTAATTTTCGTTACCATCCTTTCTTGCATCTAATAATTTTTGCATACTGTGTCAAAATGCTTTTTTTCAAACTGTCATTCTTATCGTGCCACTCCATAGTTTAAAACCTTCAATATCTTCCTACTGTTCTTAGGCTAAAGACCAACATCTGTATCATGGTCCCTCCTACTCCACTCTAACCTCATCTATTTCATCTCTCACCACCCATACCATTGCCCTCTGAGCCTCAGCATGTCCTTCTTACATGTACCATTCTTCTCTGGGATATAGACCTTGGCACACATTTGTCTGTTTGTCTGTAATGTTTGGCCCTCATACTTCTTTACCTAGTTAACTCCTACTGATTTATTAGATCTTGGCCAAAAAGATACTTTTTCAATTTGGAAAGCCTTCCCTGACTCCTCAAACTAACATAGGTCCCCTACTTATACGTCCTCATAGAAACATGTCCTTCTTCATAGCATTTATCATAGTTTGAATTTTACATATTTGTGAAAGAGGGCTTGATTAATGTGTGCCACTCTCACTGGACCTTAAGCTCTATGTCTAATACATTATCTGTTATGTAGTAGCTATTCACTTAATATTTGTTGAATGAAAGAGATGTTACAATATGTGTTTAATAGTTAGTTTTAAAATTCCTTATTTCTAGTCTACTGTATTTTATATATTCTAAATTTATTGCATTCTGATTTTCTTCTTTGACTGGGAAAGAAGAGGAAGGGTTATTGCTGGTGAGGTGGGAAACGTGCATAAACCTGGGAATGTTCCTGAGAATGTGTGTGAAATCCTCCTTCATTTGTGTCACAGTGAGAAAACAAAAAATAAAAACCAAAAAATTCATAACTGCTACTCTAGATTGCCAACTAATTGTTTATTTCTTTAAATAAAACTAAAATTCCTAGAAAAGCACAAATAATCTTGAGACATATTATGGCTCTTTAGGCTAGTCAGCAACATGTTACTAAGTCACATTTTATTCACTCCATTGTATCCACTGTGGGGTGTCCTAGTTTTAATCTTCCTTCCAGGAATAAACAAGCTTTTTTGATAAGTAACTATAATAGGCAGAAAGTAGAACAATCCATTTCTCCAAAATAATGCCTCAAGTCTAGGGGATATTCCTTATACTGATAGTTACTTTAAAAAAAAAAGAAAGAATATTAGGTATGTGCTTTAGTTACATGGAGATCAAAAATTAAATTCATATATATAATATTTACTTTTGCCTTTCCAGCATGATACAGTGTATAATATTCTAAAGTAATTTAAAAATATAGCCCTATCTGTGAAAATTTATATCTTCCATTTAAATGACTGAATAGTATATAGAATACATTCTTTTTCTGATTAAAAGGGTAATAATTGGAAGAAAAACAAAAAGATGATAAAACCCCAAACCACAGTTTATTCTTATGACCAAGATATCCATTGTTAATATTTTACATGCCATTTGAGTTTTCTTTCGGTGTGCATGTGATTTTTTTTTTTTACAAAAATAATATTATGGTTTATGTATTTTCCCATTGTTAACATTCTCACATCTGTATTGTTTCCTATCCTTCATAATAGATGAAAAATATTAGAATACAGCAGTGATTTTTAACCAAGAAAATTCTGCCTGATGGGGACATTTGGCAATGTCTAGAAGCATTGTTTATTGTTATGGCTGGGGATGTGGGAATACTACTGGCAACTTGTGTGTAGAGGCCAGTGATGCTGCCACATATAGTATAATGCATGGTGGCCTCTAAAACAAAATTATCCAGTCCAAAATGTCAACAGTGACAAGGCTGAGAAACCCCATATTAGTGTACAGTATGCAGCGCATTGTGTACTGTACACTAATGCTTCAATAAATGGAAGGAGAAATTAAATCTCACACTGCATTGTCATTAATTTATGAAGATCTAGTATTAAATCTCTACTGTACTTTTATATAACGATGCATAAAGTCCCTTTTAATATTCCTAAAATTCTCTGTGATTTATTCCTATTGAATAGCTTTTGAAAAGCAATGAAAAATCCTGACATCCAGTCCCTAAACATTCACTTGTGAAAAATGTAATTATTAACTCAATATTATATTCTTTCATAACACCATGTACCTCTTTTCCTAGAATTTATCACAATGTAATTTTATGTTGAAATGTGTATCTTTCACTAAATTATAATTTCCACAAGGGCAAGGACCATATCTTTTCTCATCCTTATGTTCTTTAGCATAAGGTCTTACACACAGTATTTAATATTTATTAAATGAATAATATTAATATCCAGCATAATACTGTATGCATGGAACATATGAACCATGGAGTATGTTCTGAGAAACGCGTCGTTAGGCAATTCTGTCATTGTGTGAAAGTCATAGAGTGTTCTCACACAAACTTAGATGGTATATCCTACTACACACCTAGGATATATGATATAGCCTGTTGCTCCTAGGCTACAAACCTATACAGAATGTTACTGTCTTATGGGATGACTATTATATATATGTGGTCCATTATTGAATGCAATGTTGTTATACGACATATACTATAATTACTTTTCATACTTTGGTCATGAAAATCAAAGAAAATATAAAAAATGAAAGCGATAACATGTATTAATTAAATATTCAACAGCAATAAATACCTGTCAAATGTTCCACATTAAAAAAGGGTTCAGCTTAATTAAAATGCCAGAAAATACCAACAGTAGGTATTCATACAATGTACACTTTGTGATTTTTATTTAATACAATAATCTGGTTCACACTTAGTTGTAGTTTTTTATTTACTTTCTATATTCACTAATTTAGCTATTTACTTTTAGTTCAGGTACACAGATACAGAAAATCAGTCATTACCAAGCACATGAAATATTACCAAGCAAATGAAATATGTTTCCTTCAAATCAAGTATTTTATTCTGTTTCGTTTTCTTCAACTCTAGTAGGAATCAATGATAGAATTACATTTAAAGAAGTCAATTTCAAGTATTTATATGATTATAAGCTGATATTTCAATGGTGCAGGATAAACAAAAAACACACCAGGTATTTTGTGATTATATCTTAGTCACTTCCTTATTTTCATTAAAATTATTTGAATTTCCTTTCAGATACAATTTGATATGAGTGACTGATTTTGAAATTATATTATTTCCTCAGTAACTGAAAAGCTAATTGAGAGAAGCAAAATAGTCAAATAGTTAGCAATTACAGGTAATATACAGAAACAAATTTTTAAATCCTTAAAAAATTACTGCTTCAGAAAGGTGTAAGTGAATTCTCAACTTTGCCACTTACTAGATTTTGTGATCTTAGACAAATTACTTAACCTCTCTGAGTCTCAATGTACTTGTCAGCACAATGGGAAGAATGCCACTTCCCTCACAGAACTGTTGTAAGAATTAAATGACATACATAAAGAGCATGAAATGAGCACATAAAATAAATGTGCTTAAGGCCATGAGCACATTCAGCAAATATAATCCAGAATCCCTGAAATTCCTGGGGAAGGAAGGTAAGAACATTTTGTAGTGGTTTGCTTATTGTTTAGATGACTACACAGGGAAACAAATAGTGCATTTACTCAATTAATTTCCCTTTTCCTGGTCCAGCAATTTACTGTCAAATTGAAGAGAGAAGGATATCGACCACACAGCTTTGGTGATGTAAAATCTGGTACCAGTGAAGCCTACTATTTAACTTCTCTTCACTTGGGTGGCACTAGTTATCAGTTACAGTAGTCTTCTCTAAAAATGTAATAAAAATAGACAAGGCAAATATTAATACAATGGCTTACCCACTTATTCCATGAAATATTCTACGAAAAGATATTAGAATCTTTTCATGTATTTCTGTGAAATACACTAATTTACGATCCACTAAAGGCTTTTATGTGTGTGTGTGTGTGTGTGTGTTATTGTTATTGGGAAGGAGGAAGAGACAGAATAGGTAACTCATATCAGAATGGCATTATGGAGACCTGGGTTGACCTGGCCCATGGATTTTAGCCAGGCAATGAATGCCTGCAGCATTTCCTGTAGTGAGTGCCTGAAAATTGATGGCTACCTTTAAGTTCCAAACTAAAGTTTTAAATATATGCCAAAATTTCAAATACATGCCAAATATATGCCAAAATACATTGTTTCAAATACATGCCAAAATGTTTGGTACTCCATTGAAAATCAGCTTTACTTCAAAAATAAACTTTGAAGTTTGAAGATAATATCAGAGCTGAATAAATGTGGTCCTAATCACAATTTCCAAAGTCATGTGATTTACTCTGATGTCCCACAGCTTCGCTTAAATATGGCTTATTATAAGAGTAATTTATCTCAGACAAACATATCAGGGCCTTCAGTAAGGTTTTTTGAAAATCATTTCCACTTCTACATAGAAAGGAATAAATAATTTTCAGGCTTTTACTTGGGAACACAGGGATATCAAAAAAAGAGACTGTAGTATTCTATGAGGCACATGGAAACACAGAAGTACCTCAAATTTGCCGCAAGTGTGCTGCTGCTGGCAATGGCAAAGCTATCACGGGAAATGTTAGGGAGAGCAAAACTATCACACACTTCCTCTTTTAAAATTACAACAGATTGCGTGAGCCCAGGAGTTTGAGGCTGCAGTGAGCAATGACTGTGCCACTTAACTGCACTCCAGTCCAGGTGACAGAGCGAGACCCTGTCTCAAAATAAGAGAGGTGTGATAATTTTCCATGGGAAAATACATAAATGAAGACAGTATAAAATATTAAAGGCATTTCCAAAAAAGTGACTGGAGCAGGCTGGAGTTAATTTAACAATGTGTCATTGGATGGACTGTTTGAAATCATTCCTCAAAGGAAGTGACAGATGTAGACTATTAAAGACGGGAAAGAAAGAATATAAGAGAGGTAAGGATGGTATGAGCAAGGCTATGGACATGGGAACTAGCGATCTGGATGTAGGTATGCAACAAAAAGTAGAGAAATTAGAAATAATAAGTAAGTGGGCTGGGGGTTTCCTGATAGTGGATTTTTATGCTGTGCTATGAATCAATATAGGTTTCAGAGAAGGGCTCTTGTGATAGAAAGTTATGTTCAAGGAACAGCTGGCAGCTCTGCATAAAACTAACAGAAGTTAAGAGGGACTGAAGTCAGAACACGTTCCCCAAGGTTGATGCAGCAGTCCAAATATGACACGGTGATGGACTAGGTTTTTGGCTGCAGCACTGTAGACGAGCAACAACAGAGATTAAAGTTTGCATTTGAAGGAAATTAGAATGCCTTGGTTCCTTTGGAATTAATCAGATGGTTCTTAAAAGTTGAAAGATGCAAAATCTTACTTTGGTATGTTCTTCTCCTCCATGTATAAGGGGTATTTTTATTTTAAAAGTTAAGGAATCACTTAGCTGGTAGTATTAGAAATGTCAATGTTGAAATGTCAGCACACGATACATACACAAGTAGGTTCTTGCCCCTCTATGCAAATTCTCTCTACCTAAGATATAGGGAAATTTATAATAGAAAAGGGAAAAAAAAGTATCTCTCTTTTTCATTTATTTGAAATGAAACGTCATGGACACTAAAAAAAGGAGAAAAGACAAATGAAAATATTTCATTGCTTCTTAATTTATAATCTGGCTGAAAGAGAATACACTCTAAAGTGTAGTAATGTAGTTACTATAATTCAGCCTATAAATTCACACTCTCTGCTGCTGTGTCTATTGTAAAGTAAAACTCAAAATAAGGTAGGAACTGTCTAAAATAATGCTAGCTAAAAGTAAAGGCATAATTTGAACTTCACCATCACCACCTTGTGAACCTAAATGAATCAACATTGGAAACTAACAGAGAAGACAGATATATTTATGGTCAATAGATTTGTAATCATGTTTCAAGAAATCAAGGTTTCTTAAACTGTGACCCATGGATAAAATGCGAGGGGAGAGGTGTTCTATGAACTTGGATAGGAAAAATAATTACAAACATAATTATCTACCTAATCTCTATTTAAATTGTATCATATCCTTCAATGATAAATGTAGGAGACAAATCACAGCAGTATCAGCACTATCTGTGACACTGTCACCAGAAATTAAAGATATTTCCAGTGACTGCAGATATCCCCCAATATTACTTAAACTAATCATTGCAAAGACCTTTACAGTAACAATTACAGCCATGACTAGATACTTCTATTTAATGCCTTAATAAAGAAGCACATATATTACTATTTCATGAGTTTTAATATTTTAAAAACTTTTTCAGTGTAATTACTTTCTTATGCCTGTAGTTTATTTTATGCATTTAAAACCTTGTTTTAAAGAAACTATCTATAGGCTTTAACAGCCTGCCAAAGAGACTGATGGTACAAAACAGGTTAAGAAACCATGGTCTGGGCGAAAAATTTCTTAACTACAGTTTATAATCTGTTAATAGAACCCTTAGGATCAGAGATGTTTCAGAATTCAGAAATTTTAAAATTTCAGACAGGTAGATAAGCTGAATATGATATAATGTCTCAGCACAGTCTGATGCAGCATCCTAGAATTAAACATACTAATATTTCTTCAGCAAAAATATGAAAATACACGCTAAGTAGAATAAATCCAAGCAACAAATAGTTCAAGTCAGGTTTTGCTGCCAAATACATTCAGAACAGTACAGGTTTTGCAAATAAGTGAATTATGAAAACTCCTGAACTTTTGGCTTTCAGTAGTTTTTGAATTTTGGAACTGTAATAAGGGACTGAGGTATTATTGTTTTATATATAAATAAATACACATCTATCTGTCCTGTCCTTTTCTCGATTTACACCAACTCTCTACTCCCTCCCCTTAATTTTGAATTAATAGATTTTTTACTCTGCATTATTTAAGTTTTGATTGTTAGTTGCAAGATTTTCTTTTAAAATCTGGTTAGAGCAGTTAAACTTGTAGCATAAAGCCACCTTATGTCTTTTCCTACAATTCGAAGAAATACAGTGATGAAATTTTGATAGCAGGTAATTATCTTGAGTGAGCAATATCCCTTTTAGTGCAAACACATGTTTCTGGCTACTAGTAGCCTATAATATTCTGGGGTCATTCCCTTAGCAACATTTTTTCTATTCAATTACATACAACAGATATACACTATAATGGTAATAACTTTATAAAAGAAGAAGCCTGTATATTATAACTATTATAGTTATAACCAACAAATGAATTCGATATTTAAATGTGAACCTGGTGTCACTTTCAACTCTCAGTTTTGCTATTAACAGAACTTCCTTGGCAACCCTCATAGAATCACACACACATTTCTTTTCTATGTGGCACTGACACATATTAAGATTGCCCTGGCTAGGGCAATCAGGCAAAATAAATAAATAAAGGGTATTCAAATAGGAAGAGAGGAAGTCAAATTGTCTCTGTTTGCAAATAACATGACTGTATATCTGGAAAACCCCATCGTTTCAGCCTAAAAGCTCTGTAAGCTGATAAGCAACTTCAGCAGTCTCAGAATACTAAATCAATGTGCAAAAATCATAAGCATTCTTATACACCAATAATAGATAAACAGTGAGCCAAATCATGAGTGAACTCCTATTCACAATTGCTATTAAGAGGATAAAACACCTAGGAATACAACTTACAAGGGATGTGAAGGACCTCTTCAAGGAGAACTACAAACCACTGCTCAAGGAAATAAGAGGACACAAACAAGTGGAAAAACATTTCATCCCCATGGATAGAACGAATCAGTATCGTGAAAATGGCCATACTGACCAAAGTAATTTAGATCCAATGCTATTCGCAAACTACCATTGACATTTTTCACAGAATTAGAAAAAACTACTTTAAACTTCATATGGCACCAAAAAAGAGCCTGTCTAGCAAGACAATCCTAAGCAAAAAGAACAAAGCTGGAGGCATCATGCTACCTGACTTCAAACTATACTACAAGGCTACAGTAACCAAAACAGCATGGTACTGGTACCAAAACAGAGATATAGACCAATGGAACAGAACACAGCCCTCGGAAATAATGCCGCATATCTACAACCATCTGATCTTTGACAAACCTGACAAAAACAAGAAATGGGGAAACGATTCCCTGTTTAATAAATGGTGCTGGGAAAACTGGCCAGCCATATGTAGAAAGCTGAAACCAGATCCCTTCCTTACACCTTATACAAAAATTAATCCAAGATGGATTAACGACTTACATGTTAGACCTAAAACCATAAAAACCCTAGAAGAAAACATAGACAATACCATCCAGGACATAGGCATGGGCAAAGACTTGATGACTAAAACACCAAAAGCCGTGGCAACAAAAGCTAGAACTGACAAATGGGATCTAATTAAACTAAAGAGCTTCTGCACATTAAAGGAAACTATCATCAGAGTGAACAGGCAACCTACAGAATGGAAGAAAATTTTTGCAATCTACCCATCTGACAGAGGGCTAATATCCAGAATTTACAAGGAACTTAAACAAATTTACAAGAAAAAACAAACAACCTCATCAAAAAGTAGGTGAAGGACACGAACATAAACTTTACAAAAGAAGACACTTATGCAGCCAACAAACATATGAAAAAAAGCTCATCATCACTAGTCATTAGAGAAATGCAAATCAAAACCACAATGAGATACCATCTCAAGCCAGTTAGAATGGTGATCATTAAAAAGTCAGGAAATAACAGATGCTGGAGAGGATGTGAAGTAGGAATGCTTTTACATTGTTGGTGGGAGTGTAAATTAGTTCAACCATTGTGGAAGACAGTGTGGCAATTCCTCAAGGATCTAGAACCAGAAATACCATTTGACCCAGCAATCCCATTATTGGGTATATACCCAAAGGATTATAAATCATTCTACTATAAAGACATGCACATGTATGTTTACTGTAGCACTGTTTACAACAGCAAAGACGTGGAACCAACCCAAATGCCCATCAATGATAGACTGGATAAAGTAAATGTGGCACATATACACCATGGAATATTATACAGCCACAAAAAAGAATCAGTTCATGTTCTTTGCAGGAACATGGATGAAGCTGGAAACCATCATTCTCAGCAAACTAACACAGGAACAGAAAACAAAACACTGCATGTTCTCACTCATAAGTGGGAAGTGAACAACGAGAACACATGGACACCGGGAGGGGAATATCACACCCTGGGGCCTGCCGGGGGTGGGAGGCAAGAGGAGGGATAGCATTAGAACAAATACCTAATGCATGTGGGGCTGAAAACCTAGATGATGGGTTGATGGGTGCAGAATACCACCATGGCATATGTATACCTATGTAACAAACATGCACATTCTGCACATGTATCCCAGAACTTAAAGTATAATTAAAGAAATAAAAAAAAAAGATGTTTCTTATGACCTGTTTTGGGGAAAACATATTCATTTGCCAAAGAACATGTATATTGGATAGAAGGCAATAAGGGAAAAGAGAGGCGAGAGATTTCATAATCCATCAAATTGTGAAAAAGGCGACCAAAACAAAGCACAATATACCTGCTTTTGAGGAATGTTAGACTACTATAAGGAGACTGAAGTAAATCAGGCCATAACAAACACTAGGTAAAAGGCCAGTAGAATTATGCCATGGAAATGAATAAACTAAATTTGAAAACTAACAATATAGGTGCATCTTAGTAACACAAGGTTAAATCAAAACATTAACCCAAAACAGTAAGCTGTTTATGTAAAAGTCAAAAATAGACAAGACTAAACATACTGATTGCACATCTGTATGCAAGTGTGTATGTGATGTAACTAAAGTAACTAAAACAAAATAAAAAATAGATGTGACTGAGTCTGTTCTAGTTTTTGAGTTGGGCAGTGGGTTCACAAGACTTCATCAAATAATAAATTTAAAAAACCAAGTAAGTAAAATAGGTAAAATAAAATTAATATGTGGATCAATGATGTTTTGTCATGAATTATGGATTATGAAAAATTCAATTTTGTGCAGCTGAGGAAATAAGCATTTTACATTAAAAAACTTAACAGGTTTTCATGAAGCCATTCTGTTGAGTGCTTTTTCACTTCATAACAGCTAAGCAAAATTTGAAGGAAGTTAAAAAATACCCCAGTTACAAGGTTCATTACATAGTTAATTTTCTTTTAAACATATTTTATCCAGGGATGTGCTAGAGACAACTCATACTAACTCAACAGAGCTAAATGTGCACATCTCCTCCTATCTCTTCATTCAG
Source organism: Symphalangus syndactylus (assembly GCF_028878055.3). Taxonomy (NCBI): domain Eukaryota; kingdom Metazoa; phylum Chordata; class Mammalia; order Primates; family Hylobatidae; genus Symphalangus; species Symphalangus syndactylus. Next base: position 35,447,083 of record NC_072440.2, read on the forward strand.
TGATTTCATATTAATGAATTCAGGTGTGGCGAGAATATTTACACCATGGACATTGTCAAGTGTTAAAAATTGGGGCTTCTCACTGGAGAAATATTCACCAGCACACTGCTGTTTTAATTGAAGTGTTACTTACATACAGAAAATTCACAAATGCACAATGAATTCTAACCAACTGAAAACACCAGACTAACCACCATCCAGGTGAATAAATAAACAGAATTTTATTGATCCTCTGAATATCCTTATCATGCTCCCTCCAAGGAAATTGATTCTCCGACAAGTGACTTATTCAGTATCACGGAGACAGAAGTTTTAGGGCCAGGACTTATTTCTAAATCTGTCTGACTATAATGCTACACCATATTTGTGGCCATTATATTCACTTCTATTTTACATCTTGTTGGGACTCCTAGAGAACAGGATATTTGAACCAGCATCTTCTACAGAAGCACATATTTTGCAGTGGGAGTTTTTGGTTAGGCAGAGACATCACTGTCAGTATACCACAAATATTCCTTTGGAGAACGTAGGGAAGGTTAGACGGAAAATAAAAAGTACCTGTGGCTCACGAAAATGTTGGGGAGCCCCTTTTGAGGACTTTAATGCTCAAAATAAATAACTTAAGGTCAAAATGAATTTTCTACATGAGAATTATAAAAAACCAAAAATCCTCTGCAATTCATGGAAAAGTCTCTTGAATGAGTGCATGTTTCTCATTCATCAGTGGCACTGTGTTTCTGAAAATTAATAGTCTCCTTTTTCCCTATTTAGGCAATATGAAACAATTAACTGAGGATTTGTTCATTATTTAACAGCCCGTTACTGGTAAATCATACATATTTCAAATTCGCACTCATTGGTAGTTTGGACTCTATGCCATGGTAAAAGAGATGGGTGATCAATTTCTAAAAATTCCTTAGATTCGAAGAGTGGTGCTAAGGCTGTTCAGTTTTGAAACATGAAATGAGCAACGTACAAGTTGGTATATGAAAGGCATCCAGCACGGTGCCCAGGGCATAGATGACACATAGATGCATTAATTGATGGTCTTGTCATTCTCCTGATTCCCCCAGACTGCTTTTACTTATTTATGTATATAACAAAGGGAAGAAGGTAATCTTAAAGAATGGATAATTCAAGATTTATATCTAGCTTTGAAATATATATATTATTTACCCCTTTAATCTTCCTATTTGATTAAACCAATTTGTATCTCCTTAGTAAGTTACCACTGTAAAGGAAGATCACAGGGGGAATACTACCTCAGATGTAAAAACTGCCCGAAGTCATCTAAATGCAAAAAATTATTTGGTAAGTATAACAATAAAATGATACTTCACAAGAAGTTCTTGAGAACAGGGATAATACTGGCCATGAAGTCAGTAACAATATACCTTTGTTTCTGGTCAATAAGACTCTGAAGTTGTATTAACTCCTAAAGCTTCCCCATGCCAACAGAATCCAATCGAGGTATACCTACAGCTTTCACTTTTTTCCACTATAAAACGTTCTCATTCATCTGCCTGCCTTTGAGAGTCTGCCAAACACCAAACGCAAGTGATGGTGGATGACTCCTTAGCTACAGCAAATTCTGAATAAATAGCCTTTGGTTGTTCTCACTTGAGCAGCTTCGTTTCTTTCCACCTGATATTGATTTATAAGCAACTCAAAAGAAATCACTACTTAAAACATATGTTTGTAACATTGAACCAGATAATAGCATTTTCAGAAAGAAGCACAACGAAGGTAGGGAGAGGGTCAGTGAGTTCACTGTGTGTGATGAGATATTTTTTCAAAAATAAATAACATCCTATAACCTCATAGGAAATATTTAAAATATTCTGAAACCCAATGAATGAAAGGCATTGGTATTAGGAATATGTAAAAGGACACTTAAAAATTTTTTTTGAAAGAAGTAGCAATACCATTCTTTAACCCAGTCCAATTTCACAGGTGCTTTATCAAAGCGAGGCTAAGATTGTCTCATCGGGATTACCCAGGCTTGAGGATTTTCTATGTTGAAAGGTGGATGCTAGGAAATGAAATTAAGCCTTGTTAGGTTGACATGAATTTGCAAAAATGGTATAGCCACCATTTTTATAATCTCTTTTTCCTGAACGAAAATATTGGCTAATCTGAATCCAAAAGGATAAAACTGACAAAAGAAGAGTCACTTCTCTCCAAGGCTGCTGTTGTACGTAGATATGATATGCCAAATGATCAGTGAATGATTTCTGATTTACAACAGAACTAGAAAGCCAAAATTGTTAAATCTACTATTTCTGCATGTGCTTAAATAAATCTGTATGACATCAAAGAAATATATCTTCTTTAGGTTTTTTCCTATTTGGAGCATTAGAATACTTGTTTGCATTCAGTATGAGCATGACTGTTGGATTAATTCCAACCCAAAATAAAGCCAAAAAAAAGAAACTGATGATTTGATCATGACGGAAGGAGAATACAACAATATAAACAATAGTACTTACTATGTGGAAAGCATTGTGCTAAGAAAATTGTATATAATACCTTACCACAGTCTTTTAAGACAAGGATTAAACATTCCCATTTTACATATGAGAAAACTGAGGCTCAGAGATGAGATGTTAAACAAAGCTGACCATGTCATACAGCCAGTTAGTTGTAGAACCATGGTTCAACCCTAAATCGATTTGATTCCAAGGCCTTTGCTCTGTGCAAATATGTTTAATTACCTCTCTAGAAGTAGTCATCAACAGAGAGAAAGAGGCAAGTCCCCATAAGTGTCAATGCTGAAAGGAATTGAAGGATTGGTTATTCTAAATTAATAGATAATTTCACAGATGAGGAAACTGAAGACAAAGAAGTGATATGACCTACTCAGATAGCATCTGTCATGAAATCTAAGACTTTTAACCCAACATTGAAGAAATTATTTCTTAAATATGAAATAACTTACTTCAAAAGAAAGACCATTCTTTTACAAATAACTCTAAAATCAGTTACAATAAAAAACTGGAAGCAATTTTTAAAATTCAATAATAGAAGGATAATTACAGAGACTACTGCATAACCATAAAATAAAATATTGCGTAGCTACTGAAAAAGATGATGTAAATCACAGACCTAGAAAAACTGCCACGAAGGTCTGTTAATTTGAGGGAGAAAACAGTTCACAAGACTATGTCACATTACGTCTGTTGGGCAAAATATCTATATGCATAAATATGTATAAATATGTAAATTACATATGTGCCTATAGATACATACTATTATATCTGTACATTTATTTGTGAGTATATAAAATTGTGTATGTATAAAGTCAATAAGAAATGAGGACATCCTAAAATGTTAATAATAATTGCTTTTTTGATGCTAGGATGATTAGGATAGTCAAAGACTTTTATTCTTTTCATAGTGTTTGAATTTTTTAATTTTTTTTTGTTGTTGTTGAGATGGAGTTTTGCTCTTGTTGCCCAGAGTGGAGTTCAATGGCGCGATCTTGGCTCACCATAACCTCTGCCTCCCGGGTTCAAGTGATTCTCCTGCCTCAGCCTCCTGACTAGTTGGGATTATAGGCATGGGCCACCATGCCTGGCTGATTTTGTATTTTTAGTAGAGATGGGGCTTCTCCATGTTGGTCGGGCTGGTTTCAAACTCCTGACCTCAGGTGAGCCACCCACCTCAGCCTCCCAAAGTGCTGGGATTACAGGCGTGAGCCACTGCGCCTGGCCTGAGTTTTTATAATGAGCATATAGTACTCTTATAAAACAAAATGCTAGCTTAAATTTGAAAAAACAAGTTATGTCTGTATTAAAGTTCAGACAATACGAGTAAGTCTCTAAGAAGTCTTGGTGAGTAGATACAGAGCTAAGCTGTGTTGAGTTGAACATCACAAGGTCTATACTTGACTAGTTTTCCCAGGATCAAGTCTGATGACTAAGGAAATCTCTCTAAATCAGAACAGGCTTAGAGCAGAGTATTCTGCTTCTCTAGACACTGATCTTTTCCAAAAAATCACCCTCATACTTTGCTCTTTCCAAATCATTCTTTCACTGTTCCCCCCAAAGACCTTTCCAACATGCCCTGGGAATCTCCTTACTGTCGGGATTCTCAGCCTCTTCATAGACATGCAGATATTTCCTTGCCTTGCATGAAATCTTTTCCTCCCCAGCACATCACTTACACAGCCTTCTTATGAAAGATGGTTCCTCCAACAGCATGTTCCTCAAGAGAACGGAGGTGGTTAGTATTCCACCCACACCCTCCCCCGTTAATTCCTCTTTCAGATTAGTGCTCTTCTACCTCCGAGGACAAAAAATAAACAAACAAACAAACAAACAAAACACTCATATGTGGCTATATAAGCTTCTTCTCCTACCCACTGCTGTCCTCTTGTCTGCTATCACTTAAAAATATCCTACCTATTTGGCTTTCAAGATCAAACAACCGACTCTCTGACAAGCACTGCCTAGCCTAACACCTCTTGTTTCTTTATTCCATCCCTTAATGATGGTGTTCCACAAGCTGTATCTACAAGTCTTTTCATTTTTCACATTACCCACTCTACTTCCATTAAACTACTCACTTGTCACCCATGACTAATCAGTTATTATCTAAGAGAAAATGTTTTTCGAAGTATATCTCAGCTCAAAGATATCTTCTAAACTCTAAACATACAGATGTATAAAGCCAACTGTTCAATATATCTACCTATATATCTCACACCCCACAGGCATGTCAATCTCAACATGTCTAGCATTCCTTGCTTCACTGCCCTCCCAAAACTGTTCCTTTACAATCCAAGGGAATAGCACCCCCATTCATCTAAAAGAAAAAAAAAAGCTTAATTATTCTCTCTCACTCTTAACCATTATATCTAACTAGTTGCCAAGTCCTGATGGGACTCAGTCTCAAATTTGTCAATGCATCGTATCATTTTATTGGTTCAGTAACTCAACCTCTCTTACCAGAATAACTTCTAACTAGTTTCTCTGACCTTATCCACGTCCCTTCCCACATTCACCCTCCATACTTCTGCCAGACCGAATTCAAAACACAATCTTATTAGATCTTTCTTAATCTTATTTTAAGTTTCCTTGCAAGGCACAAAATGGTCTTTTAGTTTTGGTCTCTACATACTTCCTACCTTGATATCCAGTCATAAGTGTCCCCATATTCATTCTACCAATGTTACAAGAACATGTGGTTAGTCCCTGGAAGGCCATACACTCTCCTTTCTCTCTTCTCAGCCTCACTTGTCAACTCCTGACTGTCCCACAAGATTTCACGTAAGGACTCTCAGGAAGAAATCCCTTCTGACCCTCTGCCTTTCCCATGCAAAGTTTGCTGTTATTCCTTCTTTTACGGCACTGGCCAAATTAGGATGTCATCACTACCTTTATCTCCTTCTCAGCTTTCCTAGGCAGCAAGCACTATGTACTTTTCTTTGTTTCCATGGCCCTGAGAAGAGTATCTGACACACAGAAAGTGTTCAGAGCTGAGTTCAATTCCTGGATATCCTTGTTAACTTTCTGTCTCGTTGATCTCTCTAATGTTGACTGTGGGGTGTTAAAGTCTCCCATTATTATTGTGTGGGTTCTGAAACTATTCCAATCAATAGAAAAAGAGGGAATCCTCCCTAACTCATTTTATAAGGCCAGCATCATCCTGATACCAAAGCCTGGCAGAGACACAACAACAAAAAAAGAGAATTTTAGACCAATATCCCTGATAAACATCGATGCAAAAATGCTCAATAAAATACTGGCAAACCGAATTCAGCAGCACATCAAAAAGCTTATACACCATGAATAAGTGGGCTTCATCCCTGGGATGCAAGGCTGGTTCAACATACGCAAATCAATAAATGTAATCCAGCATATAAACAGAACCAAAGACAAAAACCACATGATTATCTCAATAGATGCAGAAAAGGCCTTTGACAAAATTCAACAGCCCTTCATGCTAAAAACTCTCAATAAATTATGTATGGATGGGACGTATCTCAAAATAATAAGAGCTATTTATGACAAACCCACAGCCAATACCATACTGAATGGGCAAAAACTGGAAGCATTCCCTTTGAAAACTGGCACAAGACAAGGATGCCCTTTCTCACCACACCTATTCAACATAGTGTTGGAAGTTCTGGCCAGGGCAATCAGGCAGGAGAAAGAAATAAAACGTATTCGATTAGGAAAATAGGAAGTCAAATTGTCCCTGTTTGCAGATGACATGATTGTATATCTAAAAAACCCCATTGTCTCAGCCCAAAATCTCCTTAAGCTGATTAGCAACTTCAGCAAAGTCTCAGGATACAAAATCAATGTGCAAAAATCACAAGCATTCTTATATACCAATAACAGACAAACAGAGAGCCAAATCAGGAGTGAACTCCCATTCACAATTGCTTCAAAGAGAATAAAATACCTAGGAATCCAACTTACAAGGGACGTGAACGACCTCTTCAAGGAGAACTACAAACCACTGCTCAATGAAATAAAAGAGGATACAAACAAATGGAAGAACATTCCATGCTGGTGGATAGGAAGAATCAATATCGTGAAAACGGCCAAACTGCCCAAGGTAATTTATAGATTCAATGCCATCCCCATCAAGCTACCAATGGCTTTCTTCACAGAATTGGAGAACACTACTTTAAATTTAATTTGGAACCAAAAAAGAGCCTGCATTGCCAAGTCAATACTAAGCCAAAAGAACAAAGCTGGAGGCATCATGCTACCTGACTTCAAACTATACTACAAGGCTACAGTAACCAAAACAGCATGGTACTGGTACCAAAAGAGATATATAGACCAATGGAACAGATCAGAGCCCTCAGAAATAATACCACAAATCTACAACCATCTGATCTTTGACAAACCTGACAAAAACATGAAATGGGGAAACGATTCCCTGTTTAATAAATGGTGCTGGGAAAACTGGCTAGCCATATGTAGAAAGCTGAAACTGGATCCCGTCCTTACACCTTATACAAAAATTAATTCAAGATGGATTAAAGACTTACATGTTAGACCTAAAACCATAAAAACCCTAGAAGAAAAGCTAGGCAATACAATTCAGGACATACGCATGGGCAAGGACTCATGTCTAAAACACCAAAAGCAATGGCAACAAAAGCCAAAATTGACAAATGGGATCTAATTAAACTAAACAGCTTCTGCACAGCAAAAGAAACTACCATCAGAGTGAACAGGCAGCCTACAGAATGGGAGAAAATTTTTGCAATCTACTCATCTGACAAAGGGCTAATATCCAGAATCTACAATGAACTCAAACAAATTTACAAGAAAAAAACAAACAACCCCATCACAAAGTGGGCGAAGGATATGAACAGACACTTCTCAAAAGAAGCCATTTATGCAGCCAAAAGACACATGAAAAAATTCTCATTATCACTGGCCATCAGAGAAATGCAAATCAAAACCACAATGAGATACTATCTCACACCGGTTAGAATGGCCATCATTAAAAAGTCAGGAAACAACAGGTGCTGGAGAGGATGTGGAGAAATTGGAACACTTTTACACTGTTGGTGGGAATGTAAACTAGTTCAACCATTCTGGAAGTCGGTGTGGTGATTCCTCAGGGATCTAGAACTAGAAATACCATTTGACCCAGCCATCCCATTACTGGGTATATATCCAAAGGATTATAAATCATGCTGCTATAAAGACACATGCACATGTATGTTTATTGCGGCACTATTCACAATAGCAAAGACTTGGAACCAACCCAAATGTCCATTGATGATAGACTGGATTAAGAAAATGTGGCACATATACACCATGGAATACTATGCAACCACAAAAAAGACGAGTTCATGTCCTTAGTAGGGACATGGATGAAGCTGGAAACCATCATTCTCAGCAAACTATCGCAAGGACAAAAAACCAAACACCGCATGTTCTCGCTCATAGGTGGGAACTGAACAACAAGAACACTTGGACACAGGAAGGGGAACATCACACACCAGGGCCTGTTGTGGGGTTGGGGCATGGGGGATAGCATTTGGAGATATACCTAATGTAAATGATGAGTTAATGGGTGCGGCACACCAACATGGCACATGTATACATAAGTAACAAACCTGCACATTATGTGCATGTACCCTAGAACTTAAAGTATAATAATAATAAAAAAAGAAAGTGTTCATAAATGCTGGATAAATAAAATATACCAAGAATCGTGAAGCTTTAACCAATGTCAACATTTTTTAGATAATGGTTTAATAATTTTTTTAAAAAATTAAGATTCAGAATTTACCTCATGGCTACTATCTTAAAAAATGTTTTTGAGAACGTTAGTTCAAAACAATTGTGGTATTTCTTTAGAAATATGGAAAATGTGACTTGCTTGTGGGGAAAATGTAGTAAGGAACAACTGGAGGTTGTTTTTCTAAGAAAATGGGGCTCTCCTCCCCCAAAGATAAAGATATCAGATATCATTTCAAATGGCTCAGGTGTATTGACCAAATGTCTTCCTAAGCACCCTCATAAACCTGTGAATCCAGAAAGTTACCTTTAAGTATTAATGGCTGGAGAAAAACAGGAATGAAAGTGTCCTGCACTGTTGTTCTATACATTTCCTTAGGCATATTATTTTATGCAAAGATAGAATAAGCTTCACATACTCTATAATTAGCTAAATCCATTTTGATACACAATATCCAAATAAAAAGATTATATAAAAAGAATGGATAATCTTAAGAGACTGTCCCTATATTTTTATTAATAGTATGTCTTGCTTTATGACTGCTTCATTACAAAACTCAATTTATTTGATGTCCATTTATAAATTCATTTTTCTCCAGCCCCAATCTCCTAAATTTTTAAACATAATATTCTATAAAAAGCTTGTTACAAAATGCCAGAGATTTTGTGATCTCCCCAAGGCATAAAATACTTTTTTGTTATTTAAACAAAAGAAGAAATAAACAATTCTTGTTTGAAGAGCCATACATTACCAGAAATAAGGCACCAATATGGTTCTGCCAGTCTCTGAGGAAGAGGAATTATTAGATGAAACACTACTTCCACAGTCTTCATTTTCCTCCTGTTATCAGGCCCCATTTGTCAGCATTCCAACATTGCTTCTTAACTAGCATCTTAAAACAGCTAAAGGTGGACTTGAAAGGTTTAGCTTCCTAGAGATTTTAGCTGTCTTTAACCTTAAAAACGACTTGCCTTCATAATCTTGATTTTTCAACCTTTTATGTAAATGAATAGAATTTTTAAATAATTTCTGTTTATCAGAGTTGAAATAGTGAAATTAAGGCCTAGTTTTCAAGCTCAGGATATCCAAATGTTTAGGTGATCATTACATATATGTGAAGTTAGAGAAGAGAGGGTCCACCCTTTAGTGGTAAGGGTAAATTTAATATAAAAAATAAGTTCACCTTTAATAAAATAGCTAGTATTTATCAAATGCTTACTATATGCAAGATAATGTTCTAAAATGGCTATCCTAAGCTGCTTGACCTCTTAGACTACTACATATCAGGTTTGTTTAAAAGTTTAATATGCCCATATTATTTTAATTCAGAGCTTCTATAGGTGACCATGGGGTTATAATGAAGGAACTCCACTTATTACAAGCACTTTCAGGATAAAGACTCAAGAAAAAAATGAAAGTTATTCTAGTACTAACTATATTATTTACCTCAACATCTTACTGATTTCAGTTTTGCCTGTGCATAAAACTCCTGAGACTCTATTGCCTTTAACAGTTTAATGGAATGAAGCACAAAAAACGAGGAACCAGAGAAACTAATCAGATTTTTACAGATTGAAAAATTTCAATATCAGTGATATTTTGGTAGCAAAATATTAAACTACAGGGGATCAAATTTTATTTCTCCAAAATGGGAAGCCTGTGAAAATTTAAAGTTTTTAATTTATTTGGCCTTTGAAGAAAAATAAATATTAGTATTGAAATAATTTACAGAGAACACTAGTTGTGATGGTTAAATGACAAGAGGGATATAAATGATGTGAAAAATTCATAGAAATTGAAAGCTCAGCTAACAAATTTCTTATATTTTACAGGAGATAGAAACTTCATTGACACTCCTTAGTTTTTGGAATGAAGAAAAACTCATAGAATGAAGGTTTATAGCTTCATAAATGTTTAAGTCTAGCAAGTGTGAATTTCAAAGCTGACAAACTCAGAAATGTAATGATTTCTTAGCAAGGGGACCTAATTTGTCTATTTAGCTCTGATTTTCTCTGTAGACTAGGACAACAATCTTCAAGGCAAATCATTGGCTTACAGTTTAAAACTCAGTTTTTTAGTGGTAAATAGTTTTAGGATTCTCTCCTTTTATCTTTTCCCTCCTTTCTCCCATCCTTGATCACTTTCGGGGAGGTACAGAGCTTACATGAATGAGGTCATCTGAGGTGTGTGTGTGCTGGGGCGGGGGGTTGGTGATGGTGAATGGTTCATGAATGTCTTCTGTTAATACTGGCTCTGCTGAGATCTAACCTGCCCTTCACTGTCCTCATCACTGTGCCCCAGCATCTACTACTAAAACCTGTGTTCCACAAGGCTTCCAACCCCCAATGTCTGTCAAATCACCATAGCATGAAGCCTCTTTAGATCCACTGTTTTCTTCTCAGATATGTCCTTGATCTCTTTGAGGCACAGGAAGTTTAGTTTTCCATGCTCAGGACTACTACACTCTGGGCAGCTGTCCTCATGCCCATCCATCTGTATACTTAACAGCTGGAACTGAAAGATGGCATTTCTATGAGACCTGCCATCTTCCCAGGCTCTGGTTTCTTTTTATTTATAATTGACAAAAAACCTTGTATGTATTTCCCATGCAAAATATGATGTTTTGTAGTATATATAATTATGAAATGACTAAATCTAGATAATTAATATATGCATTACCTCACATAGTTATCATTTTTGTGGTGAGAACACTTTACATCCACTCTCCTGACATTTTTCAAAAATACAATATATTAACCATGGCCACCATGTCATATGATGTATCTTTTAAACTAATTTCTCCTAACTGAAATTTTGTATCCTTTGACCAATATCTCCTCAACTTCCCCCTCCCCCAACTGGCCTTTCCCTGTTGTGTGTTCTTGGCACCTTTGTTGAAAATCAGCTGGCTGTACATGCATGGATTTATTTCTGAGCTCTCTATACTGATCCATTGGTGTATGTGTTTGTTTTTATGCTAGTACTATGTGGTTTTGGTTGCTATAGATCTGTAGCATATTTTGAAGAAAGGTAGTTTTGTTCTTTTTGCTCCAGATTGTTTTGGTTGTTTGGGATCTTTTCTAGATTCATATAAATATTAGGGATTTTTTTTTGTATTTCTGTGAAATCTATAGAATACTCTGTATAGTATGGACACTTAAACAAAATCCTTCCAATCCATGTATACATTTTCCATTTATTTGTCTTTTTCTCCAATTTCCTTCATCAATATTTTATAGTTTTCAGTGTGCAGATCTTTCACCTCCTTGGTTCAACTTATTTCTAGGTATTTTTTTCTGTAGCAAGTGTAAATGGGGCTGTTTTTACTGGTTTTTCAGATAGCTCACTGTGTAGAAATGCTACTTTTTAAATGTTGATTTTGTATTCTGTATCGTTACTGAATTCTTTCATTATTTCAAAATTTTTTAAAGGAGTCTTTAAGATTTTCTGTGTATAAAGCAATGTCACTTGGGAGGCCAAGGTGGGAAGATTGCCTGAGGCCAGACCATCCTGGGTAACACAGTATCCTATGCCTACAATATAAAAAATTTAAAAAATTAGCCAGTTGTGGTAGTACATGCTTGTAGTCCTACCTACTCAGAAGGCTGAGGCAGGAGGCTTGCTTGAGCCCAGGAGTTTCAGGCTGCAGTGAGCTAATGACGGCACCAGCCTGGGTAACAGAATGAGACCCTACCTCTAAAAATTAATTAATTAACTAGCTAACTAATTAATTTCAAAAAGCATGTCATCTGCAAACAGGGACAATTTGAATTCCTTTCATTTCTTTTTCTTGCCTAATTGCTATGGCTAGGGTCGCCAGTATGATAATGTTAAAAAGTGGGTGACACTGGCATTCTTGTCTTGTTGCAAATCTTAGAGCAAAAGCTTTCACCTTTTCCCCATTGTGTGTGATGTTAGTTCTGGGCTCGTCAAATATGGTCTGTGTTGTGTTGAGATAAATTTCTTGTATACCTAATTTGTGGAGCTGTTATCACAAAATGTTGAATTTTCTCAAATGCTTTTTCTATATCAAAAGAATATGTTTTTTCTGTCATTCTGTTAATGTGATGTATCATATTTATTTATTTATGTATGTTGAAATATACTTGCATCCCTGGGATGAATACCATTTGATCATAGTGAATGATCTTTTTAATGTGATGTTGACTTCAGTTTGCTAGTATTTTATTGAGGATTTTTACATCTATGTTCATCAGGTTTATTGGACTGTAGTTTTCTCTTTTTATTGTAGTGTGTCTGTCTGGCTTTGATGTCAGGGTGATTGTGTCATTATAAATGAGTTTGAAAGTATTCCCTCCTCTTAAATTTCCTGAATCAGTTTGAGAAGATTTGGTATTAGTTCTTCATTAAATATTTGGTAGCATTCAGAAGTGAAGCCATCAGGTCCTAGGCTTTTCTTTGACGGGACACTTTTTATTTCTGATTTCGGCTTGGTAGGTTGTATGCATAAAGGAATTTATCCATATCTTGTAGGTTATCCAATTTGTTGGTGTACAATTGTTCATAATAGTGTCTTATGATCCTCTGTATTTCTGTTTTATCAGTTGTAATATCTCCTTTTTCATTTCTGATTAAATTTATTTGAGTCTTCTCATTTTCTGCTGTTAGCCCAGCTAACGGTTTGTTGATTTTCTCTTTAAAAAAAAAACCCAATATTTGGTATTGTTGATCTTTTCTATTATTTTCCTAGTGTACATTCATTGATTTCTGCCCTGATACTACTTCCTTCCACTAACTTTGGACTTAGTTTGTTCTTGTTTCTAGTTCCTTGAGGTTCAAGGCTAGGTTGAGATTTCTGTTCTTTTTTATGAAGTAGACATTTGTTGCTACAAACTTCCCTCTTATAATGGCTTTTGCTGTATCCCACAACAATTTTTAAAATTTCCCTTTTAATTTCTTCACTAACCCACTGGTTGTTCAGGAGCACATTGTTTAACTTCCATGTATTTGTAAATTTTCTAAAGTTCAGCATATTATTGGTTTCTGGTTTTATACTATGTGGACAGAGAAGACACTTAATAGTATTTCAATTTTTAAAAATGTGTTGAGACTTGTTGTGTGGCCTAAAATTTATGTTACCCTGGAGAATGTTCCATGTGCAGTTGAGAAAAAATGTGTATTCTGCACCTGTTGAATAAAATGGTTCCTATATGCCTGTAAAGTCCATTTGATCTAGAGTAGTTTAAGTTTTATGTTTCCTTATTGATGGATGATCTGTCCACTGCTGAAAATCAAGTGTGGAAGTTCCATACTATTATTGTATTGCACTTCATCTCTCCCATTTGATCTGTTAATACTTACTTTATATACTTAGGTGTTAAGATATTGGGTGCATATATATGTACAACTATTATAAGGATTGCTAAATTGACCCCTTTGCCATTACACAATGACCATGTTTTTCTCTTTTTACAATTTTTGAATTAAAGTCTATTTTATCTGATATAAGTATAGCTACTCCTGCTCACTTTTGGTTTCCCTTTGCATGGAATATCATTTTCTATCCCCTCACTTTCATCCTACGTGTGTCTTTAGAAGTCAAGTTAGTCTCCTGTTGGCAGAATGTCCCTTTAGCATTTCTTATAAAGCAGATCTGGTGGTAATTCCATTAGATTCTGTTTGTCTGGGAAAGCCTCCTCTCTCCTTCATTTGTGAAGGACAGCTTTTCTAAGTATAGTATTCACGATAGTGTATTTTCCTTTAGCACTTTGACTAAAGCATCCCACTCTCTCCTGGCCTGTAAGGTTTCGGCTGAGAAGTCTGCTGCTAGCCTTATGGAAACTCCCTTATATGTTATTTGCTTCTTTCTCTTGCTGCTTTTAGAATCCTTTCTTTGAGTTTTGACAGTGAGCTTCTTTTTTCTTTTTTTATTATACTTTAAGTTCTAGAATACATGTGCAGAACGTGCAGGATTGTTACATAGCTATACACATGCCACGGTCATTTGCTGCACCAATTAACCCGTCATCTACATTAGGTATTTCTCCTAATGCTATCCCTCCGTTAGCCACCCTTCCCTGACAGGCCCCGGTGTGTGATGTTACCCTCTCTGTGTCCATGTGTTCTCACTGTTCAACTCCCACTTATGAGTGAAAACATGCAGTGTTTGGTTTTCTATTCCTGTGTTAGTCTGCTGAGAATGATAGTTTCCAGCTTCATCCTCGTCCCTGGAGAGGAAATGAATTCACCCTTTTTTATGACTGCATAGTATTCCATGATGTATATGTGCCACATTTTCTTTATCCAGTCTATCATTGAAGGGCAATTGGGTTGGTTCCAAGTTTTTGCTATAGTGAATAGTGCTGCAAATAAACATATGTGTGCATGTGTCTTTATAGAATGATTTATAATCCTTTGAGTATATACATAGTAATGAGACTGCTGGGTCAAATGGTATTTCTGGTTTTAGATCCTTGAGGAATTGCCATACTGTCTTCCACAACGGTTGAACTAATTTACACTCCCACCAACAGTGTAAAAGCATTCCTTTCTCCACAACCTCTCCAGCATCTGTTGATTCCTGACTTTTAATGATCGCCATTCTAAATGGTGTGAGATGGTACCTCATTGTGGTTTTGATTTGCATTTCTCTAATGACTGTGATGATGAGCATTTTTTCATATATTTGTTGGCTGCATATTTGTTGTCTTCTTTTGAGAAGTGTCTGTTCAAATCCTTTGCCCACTTTTTGATGAGGTTGTTTTCTTCTGGTAAATTTGTTTAAGTTCTTTGTAGATTCTGGGTATTAGCCCTTTGTCAGATGGATAGATTGCAAAAATTTTCTTCCATTCTGTAGGTTGCCTGTTCACTCTGATTATAGTTTCCTTTGCTGAGCAGAAGCTCTTTAGTTTAATTAGATCCGATTTGTCTATTTTGGCTTTTGTTGCCATGGCTTTTGGTGTTTTAGTCATGAAGTCTTTGCCTATGCCTATGTCCTGGATGGTATTGCCTATGTTTTCTTCTAGAGTTTTTATGGTTTTAGGTCTTACGTTTAGGCCTTTAATCCATCTTGAGTTAATTTTTGTATAAGGTGTAAGGATTGGGTCCAGTTTCAGTTTTCTGCATATGGCTAGCCAATTTCCCAAAAACATTTATTAAATAGGGAATTCTTTCTCCATTCCTTGTTTTTGTCAGGTTTGTCAAAGACCAGATGGTTGTAGATGTGTGGCATTATTACTAAGGCCTCTGTTCTGTTCCATTGGTCTATATATCTGTTTTGGTAGGAGTACCATGCTGTTTACTGTAGCATCATAGTATGGTTTGAAGTCAGGTAGTGTGATAGTTCCAGCTTTGTTCTTTTTTGCTTAGGATTGTCTTGGATATTCAGGCTTCATCCTGGTTCCATACGAAATTTAAAGTAGTTTTATTAATTCTGTGAAGAAAGTCAATGGTAGCTTGATGAGGATAGCATTGAATCTATAAATTACGTTCTGCACTATGGCCATTTTCACGATATTGATTCTTCCTATCCACAAGCATGGAATATTCTTCCATTTGTTTGTGTCCTCTCTTATTTCTGTGAGCAGTGGTTTGTAGTTCTCCTTGAAGAGGTCCTTCACATCCCTTGTAAGTTGGATTCCTAGGTATTTGATTCTCTTTGAATCAATTGTGAATGGGAGTTCACTAATGATTTGGCTGTTTTTCTATTATTGGTGTATAGGAATGCTTGTGATTTTTGCACATTGATTTTGTATCCTGAGATATTGCTGAAGTTGCTTATAAGCTTAAGGAGATTTTGGGCTGAGATGATGGGGTTTGCTATATATATAATCATGTGGTCTGCAAACAGAGACAATTTGACTTCCTCTCTTCCTATCTGAACACTCTGTATTTCTTTCTCTTGCCTGATTACCCTGGCCACAACTTCCAATACTGTGCTGAATAGGAGTGGTGAGAGAGGGTATTCTTGTCTTGTGCTGGTTTTCAAAGGGAATGCTTCCAGCTTTTGCCCATTCAGTATGACATTGGCTGTGGGTTTGTCATAAATAGCTCTTACTATTTTGAGATATGTTCCATCAATACTCAGTTTATTGAGAGTTTTTAGCATGAAGTGCTGGTGTTGAATTTTACTGAAGGCCTTTTCTGCATCTATTGAGATAATCATGTAGTTTTTGTCATTGGTTCTGTTTATGTCATGGATTACATTCATTAATTTGCATATGTTGAACCAGCCTTGCATCCCAGGGATGAAGCTGACTTGATCGTGGTGGGTAAGCTTTTTGATGTGCTGCTGAATTCAGTTTACCAGTATATTATTGAGGATTTTCTCATAGATGTTCATCAGGATAGTGGACTGAACTTTTCTTTTTTTTCTTGTGTCTCTGTCAGGTTTTGGTATCAGGATGATGCTGGCCCCATAAAATGACTTGGGGAGGAATCCGTCTTTTTCTATTGTTTGGAATAGTTTCAGAAGGAATGGTACTAGCTCCTCTTTATACCTCTGGTAGAATTCAGCTGTGAATCCATCTGGTCCTGGGCTTTTTGTGGTTGGTAGGCTATTAATTATTGCCTCAATTTCAGAACTTGTTATTGGTCTATTCAGGTATTTGAAATCTTCCTGGTTTAGTCTGGGGAGGTTGTATGTGTCCAGGAATTTATCCGTTTCTTCTAGATTTTCTAGTTTATTTGTGTAGAGGTGTTTATAGTATTCTCTGATAGTAGTTTATATTTCTGTGGGATCACTAGTGATATCCCCCTTATCATTTTTTATAGTGTCTATTTGATTCTTCTGTCTTTTCTTCTTTATTAGTCTGGCTAGCAGTCTATTTTGTTAATCTTTTCACAAAACCAACTCCTGGATTCCTTGATTTCTTGAAGGGTTTTTCGTGTCTCTTCTTCAATTCTGCTCTAATTTTAGTTATTACTTGTTTTCTGCTAGCTTTTGAATTTCTTTGCTCTTGTTTCTCTAGTGCTTTTAATTGTGATGTTAGGGTGTCAATTTTAGATCTTTCCCACTTTCTCCTGTGGACATTTAGTGCTATAAATTTCCCTCTAAACACCGCTTTAGCTGCATCCCAGAGATTCTGGTACATTGACACTGTGTCTTTTTTCTCATTGGTTACAAAAAACTTACTTATTTCTGCCTTAATTTCGTTATTTACCCAGTAGTCATTCAGGAACAGGATGTTCAGTTTCCATGTAGTTGTGTGGTTTTGAGTAAGTTTCTTGAGTTCTAATTTGACTGCACTGTCATCTGAGAGATTGTTCGTTATATTTCCATTATTTTGCATTTGGTGAGGAGTGTTTTACTTCCAATTATGTGGTCGATTTTAGAATAAGTGCTATGTGGTGTTTAAAAGAATGTATATTCTGTTGATTTGGGGTGGAGAGTTCTGTAGATGTCTATTAGATCCACTTGGTCCAGAGCTGGGTTTAAGTTCTGAATATCCTTGTAAATTTTCTGTCTCATTGATCTGTGTAATATTGATAGTGGAGTGTTAAAGTCTCCCTCTATTATTGTGTGGGAGTCTAAGTTTCTTTGTAGGTCTCTAAGAACTTGCTTTATGAATCTTGGTGCTCCCATATTGGGTGCATATATATTTAGGACAGTTAGCTCTTCTTGTTGCATTAATCCTTTATGATTATGTAATGCCCTTCTTTGTCTTTTTTGATTTCTGTTGGTTTAAAGTCTGTTTTATCAGAGACTAGGATTGCAACCCCTGCTTTTTTTTGCGTTCTATATGCTTGTTAAATATTCCTCCATTGCTTTGTTTTGAGCTTATGTGTGTCTTTGCATGTGAGATTGGTCTCCTGAATACAGCACACTGATGGGTCTAGACTCTATCCAATTTGCCAGTCTGGGTCTTTTAATTAGGGCATTTAGCCCATTTATATTTAAGGTTAATATTGTTATGTGTGAATTTGATCCTGTCATTATTATGCTAGCTGGTTATTTTGCCTGTTAGTTGATGTGGTTTCTTCATAGTGTTTTTAGTTGTTGCCGTTTCTTCATAGTGTTGATGGCCTTTACAATTTGGTATGTTTTTGCAGTGGCTGGTACCAGTTTTTCCATTCGATATTTAGTGCTTCCTTCAGGAGCACTTGTAAGGCAGGCCTGGTGGTGACAAATCTCTCAGCATTTTCTTGTCTGTAAAGGATTTTATTTCTCCTTTGCTTATGAAGCTTAGTTTGGCTGAATATGAAATTCTGGGTTGAAAATTATTTTCTTTAAGAATGTTGAATATTTGCCCTCACTCTCTTCTGGCTTGTAAGCTTTCTGCAGAGAAATCCACTGTTAGTCTGATGGGCTTCCCTTTGTGGGTAACCTGACCTTTCTCTCTGGTGGCTGCCCTTAACGTTTTTTCCTTCATTTCAACCTTGGTGAATCTGATGAGTATGTGTCTTGGGGTTGCTCTTCTTGAGGAATATCTTTGTGGTGCTCTCTGTATTTCCTGAATTTGAATGTTAGGCTGTCTTGCTAGGTTGGGGAAGTTCTCCTGAATAATATATTGAAGAGTGTTTTTCAACTTGGTTCCATTCTCCCCGTCACTTTCAGGTACATCAATCAAACGTAGGTTTGGTCTTTTCACATAGTCCCATTTCTTGCAGTCTTTGTTCCTTTTCATTCTTTTTTCTCTAATCTTGTCTTCATACCTTATTTCATTAAGTTGATCTTCAATCTCTGATATCCTTTCTTCCACTTAATCAATTCGGCTATTGATACTTGTGTATGCTTCACGAAGTTTTTTTCAGCTCCATCAGGTCATTTATGTTCTTCTCCGAACTTGTTATTCTAGTTAGCAATTCCTCTTTCTTTCAAGGTTCTTAGCTTCCATGCATTGGGTTAGAATATGCTCCTTTAGCTTCAAGGAGTTTGTTATTACCTACCTTCTGAAGCCTACTTCTGTCAATTCATCAAACTCATTCTCCATCCAGTTTTGTTCCCTTGCTGGTGAGGAGTTGTGATCCTTTGGAGGAGAAGAGGCATTCTGGTTTTTGGAATTTTCAGCCTTTTTTTCTGTTTTTTCCTCATCTTTGTGAATCTATCTACCTTTGGTCTTTGGTGTTGGTGACCTTTGGATGGGGTTTCTATGTGAATGTCCTTTTTGTTGATGTTGATGCTATTCCTGTCTGCTTGTTAGTTTTCCTTCTAATAGTCAGGACCCTCTGCTGCAGGTCTGCTGGAGTTTGCTGGAGGTCCACTACAGACCCTCTTTGCCTGGGTAGCACCGGCAAAGACTGCACAACAGCAAAGATTGCTGCCTGTTCCTTTCTCTGGAAGCTTTGTCCCAGAGGGGCACCCACCAGATGCTAGCCAGAGCTGTCCTGTATGAGGTGTCTGTCCACCCTGCCAGGAGGTGTGTCCCAGTCAGGAGACTTGGGGGTCAGGGACCCACTTGAGGAGGCAGTCTGTCCCTAAGCAGAGCTTGAGCACTGTGATGGGAGATCCGCTGCTCTCTTCAGAGCTGGCAGGCAGGAACGTTTCAGTCTGCTGAAGCTGTGCCCACAGCCACCCCTTCCCCCAGGTGCTCTGTCCCAGAGTGATGGGAGTTTTATCTATAAGCCCATGACTGGGGCTGCTGCCTTTCTTTCAGAGATGCCCTGTCCAGTGAGAAGGAATCTAGAGAGGCAGTCTGGCTATAGCAGCTTTGCTGAGCTGCAGTGGGCTCCACCCAGTTCAAACTTCCAGGCGGCTTTGTTTACACTATGAGGTGAAAACCACCTACTCAAGCCTCAGTAATGGCAGACACCCCTCCCCCGACCAAGCTTGAGTGTCCCAGGTCGACTTCAGACTGCTGTGCTGGCAGCAATAATTTTGAGCCAGTGAATCTTAGCTGGCTCCATGGGGGTGGGATCCACTGAGCTAGACCACTTGGCTCCCTGACTTCAGCCCCCTTTCCAGGGGAGTGAACGGTTCTGTCTCACTGGCATTCCAGGTGCCACTGTGGTATGAAAAAAATCTCCTGCAGGTAGCTCAATGTCTGCCCAAATGCCCACCCAGTTTTGTGCTTGAAACCCAGGGCTCTGTTGGCGTGGGCACCTGAGGGAATCTCCTGGTCAGCAGGTTGCAAAGACTGTGGGAAAAGTGTAGTATCTGGGCTGGAGTGCACTGTTCCTCAAGTCACAGTCCCTCAGGCTTTCCTTGGCTAGGGGAGGGAGTTCCCCGACCCTTTGTGCTTCTCAGGTGAGGTGATGCCCCACCCTGCTTCGGCTCACCCTCTGTGGGCTGCACCCACTGTCTAACCAGTCCCAGTGAGATGAACTGGGTAACTCAGTTGGAAATGCAGAAATCACCCACCTTCTGTGTTGATCTTATTGGGAGCTGCAGACCAGAGCTGTTCCTATTCGGCCATCTTCAATCTGGGATCCCGATAATGTGATTATTATATGTCTTGAGGCAGTCTTACTTGGATTGAATCTGATTTGAGACCTTTGTCTTTCCTTTACCTGGATATTTACGTCTTTTTCCAGGTTGAAAGGTTTCTGTTAATATTTATTTAGATAAGCTTTCTTTCCCTTTATCTTTCTCTTCTCATTCTTGAACTCCTATAACTTGAAGATTTGCTCTTTTGATGATGCCCAAAACTTTCAGCTCCAAAATATCTGTTTTGATTACAGTATTATTACTTCACCTTATTACATTTCTCATCCTGGTCACTTATAGTTTCCTTCAGTTTTTTTAATTGTTTCTCTGTATTTTCTGAGGTTCAATGAGCTTCTTAAAAACAGTGATTTTGAGTTGTCAGGCACTTTATACATCCATTTCATTAGGGTCACTGACACCTTATGTTGTCCATCTGGTTATATTACATTTCTCTGATTGTTCTTGATCGCTGTTCTCATGCACTGATCTCTGCACAGTTGAAGTAGGAGGTACTTTATTCCAGTCTTCACAGACTGGCTTTGTCTGGGAAAGCTCTGTGGCAGATGTAGGTGGTGCTGGGGTGCCAGAAGCAGCCACGATCAGTGCAGGGCTGACAGATGCCCAGAGCCCAATATGGCAGACATGGCAGTAGGGCAGGCCCGAAGCCCAGGACAGATGTAAACAGCATAGCACTGGATTGTGTCAGAAGGCTGGGGCCTCTGAGAGCTGCCTGCCACTGAGGGTTTTCTGGAACCTGAGGCCAATGGAGTCAGCCCAGTGCGGGAGGGTGGGGGGACTAGAGACTAAGTCAACCATGTAAGCTTGAGGGTGGTTTTAGAGGATCTGTCAGTGAGTACCAGCCTGGAACATGGGGCTGTGGGGTTCTGGTGAATGCTGTGGTGGGCCTGGTGTTAGCATCCATGGCAAAGTCCTGTGCTCACTTCCCTCTTTTTCCCCCAGGAAAACACTATCTCTCTCTGTGTTGTGCTGCCTAGCGTTTGGGGAAGAGTAATGTGGGTAATGAAAAACTGTGCTTCCTACCCTCTTCAATGAGTCTTTTTTTAATTAATATTATTATTGTGCTACAACCAAGAACTACGGCTTTTCACCTGGTTTCCTTAGCTCTTATGAAGATATTTTAGTACACAGATAGTTGTTCAAGTTGATGTATAAGACTCATCTACTGTGTGCCAAATACTGAGCATACCCTCCTCCCACAGACTTTTGTATTAGTTAAGAAAGCTGTCAAATGCAATAAATAGAATAAGTTATCATATGTAGCTCAAATAAATAGGGGTTCATTTCCTTATGTACTAAAATGCCTGAACTTGTCGGCTGCAAGACTGGCTTCCACAGGTTTAGGCACTGGGTTCTTGTTTAAGACAGAAAGAAAAGGTGTCTGGATCAGCCACATCTGTCCCTTTTGTACATAAGAGAAAGCTTTCCCAGAAGGCCCCAGCAGATGTCTGCTTGTTTCTCACTGATCTGAATAATGACACACAGTCAATCCTGGCTACAAGGAGACTGGCAAAATGAGTAAAATATTTAGAATTTGTGTCTTTGTTTTTTGGGAAGGGGTCTTCTACAGTAAAGGCAGGCAAAGAAGGAGGCTGGAAATAGGTGCTAAGTTAGTGAATTAACAATGTCTGCCACTATTGCATTTGTATTATACTTGCATAGTTCCAAAATCATGTATCTAATGTTAAAAATACAACTGGGAGAGACCAACATATGAATCTCATTTATATATACTTAATAAAATGTCATTCATTCAATAACATTGAATTATTATTTGTACAGTAGTAAATACAACCCAAAACACCTTTTTCTTGTGAGGTTTACAGTCTAGTAGGGTAGAAAAAGATAAAATAAGTATTAGGTGGCAATAAGTACTATGAAGAAAAATAAACCGCACTAAGTAGAGAAATTAAGAATGCAGATGTAAGGTAGGTAGGTCACTACTTCAGAAAGGGTAGTCTAATAAGGGTCTTTCTAAGGAAGTGACATTTGAGTAGAGATGTGAATGAGGTAAGGGAATTATGTGGATATCTCAGGGCAGAGCCTTCCAGGCAGAAGAACACAGTAAGTGCTTGGTATGCTAGGAAGATGGTGAGAAGACAATTATAGGTATAGGAGAGTGAATGAGGGGTAAGTAATCAGTGATGCCATCTGAGAGGGCATATCACAGGATATTGTAAAACCACACTTTTAGGGAATCATCACGGTTAAAAGTGCTGAAGTAACTCTGTCACCCAATTTCCACTGTGAAGCTAAAACCAATGACTGCATATCAGGTACACATGTTAGCATGTTTAACTGCAGTAACAAAGTTTAGTAATGTTTTTAAGGAATCTGAAGTTCATATTAGGTAAGGCTTTCATAGACTCTATTATAAATATATTATGTCCTCCTCATTTAGGCATATGGCCTGCTAATCCTTGTCATATAGTTGTGTGAAAAATGCCGGATAAAGCAAATTTTATCAGATTTAATTCATAGAGGACCTACTGGAGCCTTTATTGTACTGATCTGCACTTTGAGTCTTCAAAAAGAAGATATGGTTAATAGGGCATTTCTATATTTAATATACTATGAGAATATTTTGTTAAGATTTTGAGAAAAGCAAACAATGAAATGCTGTTATATATTATAGTCTATGGATATTTATTATGCTGATGGTTTGTGCAGAAGAAGGACATGGGGAACCCTTCCTATTCAAATCTATTTGGTTCCTCAGTTAATGAGTTCAGAGAGTGAAGAGCAAGAATGCATAGGGCAAATGTGTATTTCTGGAAATATGTTCAAACTCATTTGGTTCCTGAGTTTAAATAGTGAGGAATACCTGTATATAGGTAAGCAGTATATTAGACATTTAATTAAAGATTTGGAAAAGTAACATCTAAAAATATACTTTGTTATATTTAGCAAACAATTGTAATGCCAAGGAGAACTTTTATGACATTTCTCATTTAAAGTACAGATCTGTTCCCCTGAAACAATGAATTTGCAAAGTAAGCATTTTCAGATGAAGGTAATGCTTATTTTTTAAGATGATCGTTATTTATATCCAAGGAGATATATTTATTAGCACTAGCATATATTTAAGACAATGATAACAGACTCATGACATAGACCACCATGTTTCATAAAATCGCTGATTTTAAACTGTTCTATCTGCCAAATGAAGCCAAATTAATAATTCAGCTACCTCTAAAATGCCATAATCAATACAACAGCTTTTACCTCAACTGAGAAACGTTATTTCAAAAGACAATTGCCTTATGAAATAGACTACTCCCTTCTTGTTTCAAACCAGACACATTTTAAAAAGCAAGCTCTTCCAAAAAAAGGGCAGTATCTACTAGCAGACAGGAAAATGTAATGTGCAGCAAAAGCAATTACTACTAGGAGCAAAGTAAGCTGACTATAAAGCTGAAATAAGCTGAGAAAAAAATAGCTGAAAGCAACGATTCTCAAATATTACAGAGCGTATGAGTCACCTGGGGAATGTATTAACATGCAGATTCTAATTCAGTAGGTACGGATGTTTCTAGCAAGTTTTCAGGTGATGCCGATGCCACTTGTCTATGAATCCCACCTCGAGTAGCAAACCCTGAAGTATACTATTTATAAAGTACCTACATCTAAGATGCTGCTGGGAGAACCATATACATGGGTCAAAATAATACTCAAATACTTTCCTTAAAAATTATATTTAACTAGAAGAAATGATAAATTTTCCAAAAGCAAAATCAGACAAACACCCATAAAGCATGAATCATCATAAAATTATTCCCCAAAATTATTAGCCATTTCATCCACCTAATGGTTAAACTAATATCTCAGAATGATGAAATGAGATTATTGAATGTTAAGAACTTCAGGATCTCCTTAGGAATGATTTCATGAATATGACAACAAAAGCATGGGCAACAGAAACAAAAATAAATAAGTGGGACTAATCAAATTCAAACAACTTCTATACGGCAAAGAAAACAATCAACAGCGTGTAAAGGCAATCTATAGAAAGGAAGAACATATTTGCAAGCCATATCTCTGATAAGGGATTAATCTCCAAAATATGTAAGGAGCTCCTACAACTCAGTAGTAAAAAATAACCCAATTTAAAAATGGGCTAAGGACTGAATAGACATTTTTCCAAAGAAGACATACAAATGAACAGGTATATAAAAATTTTGAATGTCACTAAGGAACAGAGAAATGTAAATTAAAATCAGCCATTCTGATAGGTGTGATATCACCTCACACCTATCAGAATGGCTATTATCAAAAGAAACCAAAAGACAACAAATGTTAGTGAGGGTGTGGAGAAAAGGGAACCCTTGCATACTGTTGATGATAATGAAAACTGGTATAGTCACTATAGACAAGAGTATAAAGGGTCCTTAAATAATAAAAATAGAACTGCCATATGATCCAGTGATCCCACTTCTGAGTATTTGTCCAAAAGAATTAAAATCAGGATCTCAAATAGATATCAGAAATCCTATGTTCACTGTAGCACTATTCACACTAGACAAGTTGTGGAAACAACCCAAACGTCCATTAACAGGTTAATGCATAAAGAAAATGTGGGATATACATATAGTGGGTACTATACAGCCTTAAAAAAAGGAAATGCTGCAATATGCAAAAACATGGTTGAACACTGAAACACTATGCTAAGTGAATAAGCCAGTCATGGAAAGTCATATACTGTATGGTTTCACTTATATGAGGTATCTAAAACTCATCAAGTTCATAGACTGTATCAGTCTGTTCTCACACTGCTATAAAGATACTACCTGAGGCTGGATAATTTGTAAAGGAAGGAGGGTTAATTAACTCACAGTTCCACACAGCTAGGGAGGCCCCAGGAAACTTGCAATCATGGAGGAAGGTAAAGGGGAAGAAAGGTACACTGTACATGGCAGCAGGAGAGTGAAAGCGAGATTGGTGGGGAAGAGAAAGAGAGAGAGAGATACACACACACACACACAGAGAGAAGTGCCAGACATTTATCAAACAACCAGATCTCAAGAAAACTCACTATCACAAAAACAGTGAGGGAGAAACCCACCCCCATGATCCAATCACCTCCCACTAGGTCTCTTCCTCAATACGTGGGGATTACAATTTGAGATGAGATTTCGGTGGGGACACACAGCCAAACCATATCATTCTGCCTCTGGCCCTTCCCAAATCTCATGTCCCTTTCACATTTCAAAACCAATCATGCCTTCCCAGCCATCCCCCAAAGTCTTAAATAATTTCAGCATTAACTCAAAAGTCCAATTCCAAAATCTCATCTGAGACAAGTCCCTCCCACCTATGAGCCTGTAAAATCAAAAACAAGTTTGTTCCTTCCAAGACACAATTAGGGTACAAGCACTGGGTAAATGTTCCCATTCCAAATGGGAGAAATTGGCCAAAAATAAAAATAAAAAAAAAAGAGGACACAGGCCCTATACAAGCCTGAAACCTGGCCGGGCAGTCAATAAATCTTAAAGCTCCAACATCTCCTTTGACTCCATGTCTCACAAACAGGGCATGCTGATGCAATGAGTGGGTTCCCACAGCCTTAGGCAGCTCTGCTCCTGTGGATCTAATGGGTAAAGCCCCTGTGTCTGTTTTCACATGCTGGCGCTGAATGCCTGTGGCTTTTCCAAGCTCAAGGTGCAAGCTGTCAGTGGATCCAGCATTCTGGGGTCTGGAGGACAGTGGCCCCCTTCTCAGTTCCCCTAGGCAGTGCCCCAGTGGAGACTCCGTGTGGGGGCTCCAACCCCACATTTCCCCCCTGCATTGCCTGTGTAGAGGTTCTCCATGGGGGCTAGGTTCCTGCAGCAGACTTTTGCCCGGACATCCAGGCATTTCCATATATACTCTGAAATCTAGGTGGAGGTTCTCGAAGCTCAATTC
Source organism: Symphalangus syndactylus (assembly GCF_028878055.3). Lineage (NCBI taxonomy): Eukaryota > Metazoa > Chordata > Mammalia > Primates > Hylobatidae > Symphalangus > Symphalangus syndactylus. The sequence continues at coordinate 35,473,544 of NC_072440.2, forward strand.
TTTTCTGCACACCCACAGGCCCAACACCATGTGGAAGCCACCAAGGCTTGGGGCTTTCACCCTCTGATGCAACAGCCTGAGCTGTTCCTTGACTCCTTTTAGCCACATCTGGGGCTAGAGCAGCTGGGACACAGGGCATCAAGGCCTGACGCTGCACAGAGCAGCAGGGGGCCTGGAATGGCTCACGAAGCCATTTTTCCCTCCTAGACCTCTGGGCCTGTGATGGGAGGGGCTGCCACAAAGATCTCTGACATGTCGTAGAGACATTTTCCTCATTGTCTTGGTTATTAATATTCATCTCCTCATTACTTATGCAAATTTCCACAGTGGGCTTGAATTCCTCCTCACAAAATGGGTTTTTCTTTTCTACCACATGGTCAGGCAGCAAAATTTCCAAATCTTTATAGTTTGCTTCCCTTTTAAACATAAGTTCTCATTTCAAACCCTCTCTTTGTGAATGCATATAATTGAACACTTTCAGAATAAACTAGGTCATCTCTTGAATGCTTTGCTGCTTAGAAATTTCTTCTGCCAGATACCGTAAATCATCTCTCACAAGTTCAAAGTTCCACAGATCTCTAGGACGGGGCAAAATGCTGCCAGTCACTTTGCTAAAGCATAGCAAAAGTGACCTTTACTCCAGTTCCCAGTAAGTTCCTCATCTCCACCTGAGACCAACTCAGCCTTAGCCTGGACTTCACTGTCCATATAACTATCAGCATGTTGGTTAAAACCATTCAACAAGGCTCTAAGAAGTTTCAAACTTTCCCACATCTTCCTGTCTTCTTCTGAGCCCTCCAAACTGTTCCAACCTCTATTACCCAGTTCCAAAGTCGCTTCCACATTTTCAGGCTATCTTTATAGCAGTACCTTACTCTGCTTGTACCAATTCTCTGTATTAGTCTTTTCTTACACTGCTATAAATGTACCACCTGAGAGTGGATAATTTGTAAAGAAAGAATGTTTAATTAACTCACAGTTCCACATGGCTAGGGAGGTCTCAGGAAACTTGCAATCATGGTGGAAAGTAAAGGGGAAGTAAGGCATGTCTTAACATGGCGACAGTACAAAGAAGGGAGAAGCTCCAGACACTTATCAAACAACCAGATCTTGTGAGAACTCACTCACTATCATGAGAACAGCAAGGGGGAAATCCACTCCCATTATCCAATCACCTCCCACCAGGTCCCTCCCTGTAATCCCCTCCCATGTGGCGATTACAATTTGAGATGAGATTTGGCATTCAGACAGAAATTCAGGAAAAGTGGTAAGAACTTCAACATGGTGTTGTCTATCCTACAAAACTTTGGAATTGTAGGTGGATCCAGTATCACTATGAGAATAGCTATTTTCACAAAATCAGTGTGAAAACCTGTCTCAGAGTATGGCTACCTTGGCAAATGTATATATTTATCCTAAGGGGAAACAGTGTTGTTTATTTATTGTAATAAAAAAAATTCATGCTTATTTTAAGTATTTAGTAGAAAAAAAGATCTTTGTAAATCTTTGATATGTTTTCTTGCAATTCTTTTGATTGTGATCGATGACTTAATTATCTGTAAAGATACTCGTATAGCCTGCTTTGGTGTTTTATGTTTGTTTGTTTGAGACACGGTCTCGCCCAGTTGCTCAGGCTGGAGTGCAGTGGCACAACCATGGCTCACTGCAGCCTTGACCTCCCAGGCTCAAGTGACCCTCCCACCTCAGACTTCTGAGTAGCTGGGACTACAGTGCATGCCAACATGCCCAGCTAATTTTTTTATTTTTGTTGAGACTGGGTCTTGGTACATTGCCAGGGCTAGTCTCAAACTCCAGGGATGAAGTGATCCTCCTGCCCTGGCCTCCCAAAGTACTGGGATTAAGTGTGAGCTATCGCACCCATCCTCTGCTTTGTTTTTTGCTTAACATTATGACACAGCCCTTTAAAGGAATATCTTAAACAAAAACATTATGTAGAATTAAGGTAAAATAACAAGGGGTAGCCAGGCACGGTGGCTCACACCTGTAATCCCAGCACTTTGGGAGGCCTAGGCAGGCAGATCATGAGGTCAGGAGATCGAGGCCATCCTGGCTAACATGGTGAAACCCCGTCTCTACTAAAAATACAAAAAATTAGCCGGGCATGGTGGCGGGCGCCTGTAGTCCCAGCTACTCGGGAGGCTGAGGCCGGAGAATGGGGTGAACCCGGGAGGCAGAGCTTGCAGTGAGCCGAGATCGTGCCACTGCACGCCAGCCTGGGCGACAGAGCGAGACTCCTTCTCCAGCCTGGGCGATAGAGAGAGACTCCTTCTCAAAAAAAAAAAAAGGGGGGGGTAACTGCCATTTGGAAAGCTCAGTCACATAAGACTATGAATTAGAAAGCCTAAGATCATGGTATTGTCACTGACCATGTTCGTAAACTTTATTTTTGAGACAGAGTCTCATTCTGTTGCCCATGCTGGAGTGCACTGGCGCGATCTTGGCTCACTGCAGCCTCTGCCTCCCAGGTTCAAGTGATTCTCCTGCCTCAACGTTCTGAGTAGCTGGGACTACAGGCACATGCCACCACACCCAGCTAATTTTTGTATTTTTTAGTAGAGATGGAGTTTCGCCATGTTGGCCAGGCTGATCTCGAACTCCTGATCTCAAGTGATGGCACCCACTTCGGCATCCAAAGTGCTACGATTATAGGTGTGAGCCACTGCGTTTGGTTAGTAAACTTTAATTTGTTTTTAACAGGAAAAAAAACGAGATTTATTTCTTAGTTTCTGTGGACAAGGTAGTAAACACACAGAAGAAACCAAGACAGCTGAATTAAACATGTTGCACAAGAGCATACAGCTAAATTACCAGGGGAGTTAGGACTCCAATCTCAAACTACTGACATTTCTAATTTTCTTTCCAATACATTATACTGCCTCTCTCCAATTACAAGCCATGTAGTATGGTAAGTTTTCTAAACCAGACCAGGGCATTCATCTGGAATGCTAGGAAATTATTTAGGGCAGTGGGTCTCAATTCTAGTGGCGGTGAAGAAGAACCAGGCATAGTGTTCCTTTCCAGTTCTAACATTCTATAATCTTCAGAAAGGTTATTAAATTTTTCTTTTTCTTTTAAATGGACCTCACACAAGAAAGAATTTGGGGCAAGTCCCTAGAGTAAGTGAAAGCAAGTTTATTAGGGAAGTAAAGGAACAAAACAATGGCTACTCCCTGGGCACAGTGGCCAAATTTTTGTCTTCTTCCAGCTCCCAATCCTATCAGTTTCCTTCACAGATTTTGGCGTATATTACTCAATACGCATTGGTCTATAGTTTCTTCTCAGAGGCTTGCACACAATTCCCATGATAATTAGGAAAGAATGTATGTATATAGTCCACATCCCTTTTTGTCATTTGTAATTATGTTTCTCAATGGTAATTAATTTCTCATTAATTTTTAATTTCTTTCATTTCTAGCTTCCTTAAAAATTATTTATGTTGGCTGTTGTATTTGCTACACAGCCCTATAACTGCTGAAATCTAACCTGCCAATGCATTCTAGACAGTCCTGTTTGCCAATAATTTTTCATTTTTTAGGCTTCTTGACTGTCTAATGCTTTAACACTTAAAATAATTATAGCTACCAATGATTGGGTACTTATGTAAGATCCATTTGTTCAACATTTTGCAAACATTTCTTAATTTAGTCTTACCAACCTTATAGTAATATATTTTACATTTCATTTTTTTTGGATGAGAAAACTAAGCCCCAGAAAGGGTAATTAATTCACCTAAATGATTCCTTTGCCAGTGCTGTGCAGTGTCTGCCTCAGAAGCCCATGGTTTAAACCAACTTAACCATGTTGCTTCTCATTATGGACCTCCACAGCATAACCAAATCATGAGATAGGCAGAGGATGGAGCATATTGGTTAAGAGCACAACTTCTTAAGCCTCACGGCCAAGATTTGATTTCAAGCTTCACCACTTACTAGTTTGGTGACCCCAGACAAAATATCTAACTTCCATCTGTAAAATGGCAATAATAAAGTAAACACCTTACAGGCTGCCATGAACACTGAGTGAATAATATATCCAAAGGGATTGGAGCAGTACTGTACCTGGCACATAGAAGACACTATGTAAATGTTTGTTTTTGTTACTACGGCTGTTATTATCTATCATTATTGCCATTCTTTTGACTCCCACATAAAAATATTTTTGAAGTCAATCCTCTAGAGGTGGCATACCATTTAAGAAGGTTTATTCATTTTCCTTCTTCAGTATCAATCTTATGACCTTTGAAAGACGTTAGTCTAATAATATCAAGGAGAAAATAATCTCCTAAACTTTTGAACAAACATGTAAGAGTTACTAAGCCTGGCTACACACTTGGATTAACCAGCGTGCTTATACAAATTGTCTGGTCACTTGAGTCCAGGAGTTCAAGGCTGCAGTGAGCTCTGATCACATCACTACACTCCAGCCTCGAATCAAGCAAACAAACAAAAAAACTGCCTGGGGCCCATCCCAGACTTATAACACTTACAATGTCTGCAGAAATTGTAAAAAAAAAAAAAAAAAACTCCCCTAGTGATTCTGATGCAGCTGGTCCACAGATGAACATTTGAGAATCACTGCACTACACATTTCTTTAAGGCATAAAGAAACCAATCCAAAGAGATTAAAATACCCATCTCTTCCCTAAATATGTTCCTAAGGTAAATCTCTTTCAAAAGGCTAGAAATATAAACCCCTATGCTCTGCGACCCTTATAAAGGTGAAGCCATTACATTCTCAGTATTTATTACTATCTAATAGACAGGAAACGTCTGGCACTTAGTATGACAACAGTTACTATTAGGTGCCAATCAAGCAGTCAAACACTTTTGACTTCTCAAGTGTGTAGTCTCAAACTGTAATAAAATCTAAGTGTTACTAAAAAGCAAAATATCCTAACACAAAGACTGGTCACTTAAAATAAAGGAACATTTTCCTGTAATTTCAAATGTGCTGAGATGAGCACTACTCTTTGACTCATAAATATCTGTAGTGGCTGCAAAGGCTTTTTGCTCTGGAACACTGCTTTATTTTCTTCTTAGGCTTAACCAAAATAATAAACGCATTCACCTAATATAAGTGAGATGATAGCACTGCATCAAGGAGATGGCACAGAATTCTCCAGAGCTTGCTGGTAGAGCAAAATTCAGCAATTAGATTCTGAGTAAGAAGAGAATCTTAAACATGTCACAACATACACTATTCCCCAAACTATTACTGATTAAAGTTTAAAGGCTAACTCAAACTTCTGGCTTCAATATTTCGCATAATGATTTTGGACCTATATAACTAAAGAATTAACTGAAAGAGAGCACAACTCCTCCTTATCAAACTCAGCAAGTTTGTGGCATCCAGTTTTCATTAAATTTGCACCATTTGAGGATAAATAGTGTGTGGCACATATACTTAGCTTATTCAAACTAACATGAGGAAAATTGGATTTTCAGGGCACTTTGCTCATTAATAAGTGTAAAAACCTCACACACACAGGCATCCCAAATGAAATCTATTGTCTTTGTCATTAATACACCTCTAGTCTGTGACTGTCATTATTTCTATGGACTGAAATGGACCCTAGCAGTCTGAAGGTCTTGGCATAGCTTTGTGGCATAGCTTTCTGCTACGTATGTGTTATTTATGTACCAAGAAGATGTGATTTATTGTCTAATGTTTCTTTACTCAGAGTGGCTCCAGGCAACACTGTGAGGTAGGTCAATTATTATCTTTAGTGCCATACCTTTTACCTAAGCAGCCCTTGCTTTCATGCGGCTTTCTCTTTTCAGAGCCCACTGAACCTTTTCAAACAATGCCTGTGCCTTTTACCTTTCTTGATTCAGCTCTGCCATCTGAACTTAATTGCCCTTTATGCTACTTAGGCAAGACCCAGTGGCCTAATCTCATCATTTCTGTCAAATGATGATACTAATGGTGGATACATGATTAATGAATTATACCTCCTAGAACCCATGCTCACTTTCAGAACCCCAAGAAAAACTAGAGAAGTGAATAATGTGGAAATTCCAAAGAAAGAGAAAACACTAATTGTTCTAGAAGCTGTCAAGACTTATAAGTAGTAGCTACCTCTTCTCTTTCAAGGTTGGCCTGACTCAAGAATTCCACCAAAACTATCTGTGGTAAGCAGAATAATATTTCCCTCCCCACTTCAAAGAGGCCCTCATCCTAATCTCTGGAACCTGTAAATGGCAGTGGGGAATTAAGATTGCAAATGGAATTACGGCTGCTAACTAGTTGACATTAAAATAAGGAGATTATCATGATTGAAGTGGGGGGGTCCAAGTGTAATCACAGGGTCCTTAAATGAGGAAAAAGAAGACAGAAGAGTCAGAAACAAAGAGATGACATTGTGAGAAAGATGTAACCAGCTACTGCTGGCTTTGAATATGGAAGTTTTTTATGAGCCAAGGTTCAGACACTAGATGCCAGAAAAGGCAAGAAAACAGACTCTCCCCTGGAGCCTGCAGAAAGAAATGCAATCCTGCTAACAACTTATTTTAGTCCAATGACAACCATTTCCGACTTCTTACCTACAGAACTGTAATAAATGTGTGTATTTTAAACAACTTAATTTGTGGTAATTTGTGACAGTGGCAATAGCAAATGAACATAGTATCAAAGTACACAGAGAATGCTAGTGCCATCATTTCCTTAAAATACATGCTTGGCATTTATCTCACTGGATTATGCTGCTGCTTTATAGAAGTTGCCTCATTTGTATTTCCTACAGATTAGACAACCTAAATAGACTACCCATTGTTGTGGCTAGAGATAAAAGGAGAAAAATTCAGCAACCAGAAACAATTTAATGTACAATGCAAAAATATATTTAAATGTTTTAATTGGACAAAAAAAGGTATAATTAGTGACAAGAAGTCATTGACTGGTGTGACCTTGTTCCAATCACTTTTATTGAAGAATAAAAGGATGATTTATCAAACCCAAGTTAAACTGCTAAACATCAATGTATATGAATGGCTCACTGTACCTACTAGCTAACATCATTTCACTCCTCTCTACCAGCACCCCAATTCACACTGAAGCACAATACCTGCTATTGATTTTATCCTGAATTTAGGGGAAATGCCTGTTTTCAGAAAACTGCACATGCTACCTGAAACTTAAAACCAGAATAAATGATGTGTCTAACCCTAACCCTTAAAAATAAGTTATTCCAAGCATTAACCCAGAGTAGCTGTTTTATTCCCTCTGGACAAACATACAATAAATGTTCCGGAAAAGCAGTTTAGCAAAAGCATTGACAGATTCTTAGCTAGAGACAGATTCATAGCAAGAGAAAGCCTTACTATGATTCTCTAAACCATTTCTCATAAAGCACAAAATCTCTTACTTTTTGGTTATCAAACGACTGAAAATATACCAATCCATATTCTACCCCAGTAAATGAAGTTCTTTGATGGAAAACATTGTTTTGCTACAGAAGACAATTTGGTGCCCTCTAGTGTTGAAAAACAAGATGATCCATTTGACCATTATAAACCAGCACTTCAGAGAAGGTCACAAAAGCACAGAATTTAAGAGCTAAATAGCATATTTCAGGACAGCACAAATATGTAATTATTTATTAGTAGAAAGTTTTAGGCCAGGTGCGGTGCCTCAAGCCTGTAATCCCAGCACTTTGGGAGGCTGAGATGGCTGAGTCGCTTGAGTCCAGGAATTCAAGACCAGCCTGGGCAATATAGTGAGACCGCATCTCAACAAAAAATACACAATAACTCAGCTGGGCTTGGTGATGTGTGCCTGTAGTCGCACCTACTTGGGGGGCTGAGGTGAGAGGATCCCTTGAGCTAAGGAGGCAGAAGTTGCAGTGAGCCGAGATCACACCACTGCACTCCAACCTGGGTGACAGAGTGAGACCTTGTCTCAAAAAAAAAAAGGAGTAACAGAAAGTTTTGGTCATGGATTATCATTCAATTTTTATTCTGATAGATTATCTTAAAAGCATTATTTTGAAATTGGGCCTTAGGTAAAATAATACTCGGCTATATGATCTGTTGGAGATTTTCCCTCTAGCTTTACAAGGAGAACAACGGTGAGTGATCTAAGATTCTGCACCAAATAAATGAATAATAAGGGTATAATATTAGGGTAATGACTTATGATTTTTTAACATTTTACAAAATACTGGAGACATAAAATAGAACAGAAAATAACATCTGTGATAATACTGCCCAGCTTAAGAAATAAAACATAATTAATAGCATTCCAGATTACATTCTCCTTCCCCTTCGTAGATAACAACTCTCTCAAATTTGGCATTTTATTTTATTTTTTGAGACAGGGTATTGTTCTGTCATCCAGGATGGGGTGCAATGGTACCATCATGGGTTACTGCAGTCTCGACCTCCTGGGCTCAAGCGATCCTCCCACCTCACCCTCTCCAGTAGCTGGGACTATAGGCTTGCACAACAATGCCCGGCTAAGTATACATTTTTTGTAGAGATGGGGGTCTCACTATGTTGCTCCAGCTGGCCTTGAACTCCTGGGCTCAAGCAGTCCTCTTGCGTCAGCCTCCCAAAGGCTAGGATTTCAGGCAAGAGCCACCGTGCCTGACCAAATTTGGCCTTTTAATGATTGATGCTTACATATATTTTCAGTTTTCAGCCCTCTGACACTATTATATTGCTTCTAAGATGAAACATTAACTTTAAAATATTACTTTGTAAAAAGGAATCCCAGGTGATAATTACAGTTGGTATGCTGAGCCAAGGAGAGGATTCCAGGTACCTCCCCAGTTTGGGGGCACATGGAGGTTGATATTGTGAGGTCTCCACATGTGAGAAGAATGGTGAGATTTGCATCTCCACATGGGACAAGGCAGGACAAGGAAACACTGCCAGCAAGTGACTATGGTTTTAAAAATGAGTAAGGGCAGACATGGAGCAATGAGAGAGAAAAACAGGTTGGCAGTGTATATCTTGGTTGACATGGTAAATAAAACCAAATGTGCAGATTTAGAATGAAAAAAAGATAGTCTTTCCTATGCATAAGGCCAAAAGAGCTGAAGGCATCACCTAGTTCTATTCTTCAAACACAGCTAGCACTAAGCTCAGACCAAAATGGTTAGTTCCAGTTTTCTGTGTGTGAGACTAGCTGATGATTCTGATTTTTTCCCCTAACAAGCTGGCTTTACATAAAACTTAGCATCTTATTCCTTTTGGGTTGCTAGTAACAGAATGCCCAAGACTGGGTAATTTATTAAGACAAAAAAATGATTTTCTCACAGTTTGGGAGGCCAGCAGCCCAAGGTCAAGGGACCAGCATTTGGTGTGGTGAAGGCCTTCTTGCTGCATCCTCACATGGCAGAAGGTAGAAGGGTAAGAGAGCAAGCTAGCCCAACGCTGTATACAGCCTGTTTCAAAAGGGCTTTAATTCCATTAATGAAGAAGGAGTCCTCAGGCCTAATTACCTTTTAAAGGCCCCATCTCTGAATACTATCACATAGGCAACATATGCATTTTGGAGGTGACATGTTCAAACCACAGCACTTGGGAAAGACAGCACGCATGCATCTTTGCTGTTCTCCTACCTCCCAATTGACATTCCCCCCCAGTGCCTGAGGTTAGTGCTCTTTTCTCAGACCTTTCCTATACTCCAGTGACCTAGTAGCTCATGTAAATCTGGTAATGCAAGTAAAATACCTCCCACTGTACCTAGAGTACAGTAAAGCTCATTAAACATTAACCTGCTGTCATCACCTCACCACTACAACTTCTCCCTCCCATTCTCTTTCCCCCTTGCTCATAATCAAAACTCTCATTCTTTCAATAGCAGGGTAAGAAAAGCTATATGAATGAACTAAACATTACTTGGACATAAATATTTATACCATTTTACTATGTGCCAGGGCCTGTATTAGGTGTTGGATAGCATAGGATCAAAATATTTTCTCTCTCCCAGTATGGTTCTTTATCTACCCTTGTTGGCCTGGCAACCACTGAAATCAGCTGTCTTTCCCTCTATAACATCCACCAGAATTCTCTTTGCTGCTGTTAATAAATCCTTTGTCAAGGACTCTACCAACTCAAGTCTAAACCTCTTTAAATTCCTTTTGGTTGACCTCTCTTCCTTTCAATAGTGTTTGACCCTGGAATAACTTGAGATATAAATATGTATGTATATACACACACACACACACACCCCAGCCTAGACCAACTGAAGAAAATCTTATAGAGCCAATCATGCTTGCTTCTTTGTGACTACTTTAGAATTCTCAGTTGCATCTCAAGGTCTTGGCCAAAGCAATCCCATATTAAGTAAACCGTTGTCCAAAATTCTCCACAATATGGCATTTCTGCAAATACTCAAGAAAATGATTACTGAAATTCATGTGTCTCCCCCCATCTATTTCCATTTCTAGGGAGCGACAATATTTCATTCATTGTTGTATCCTCAATACTTGACACAGTTTCTGGCAAAGAGTAAACTACCAAGTGATCATTAGTTACATGAAGGAAAGGATGAATGAAGAATAAAGATATATGATAGTAAAATGTTTTCTGAATCATCAAAAAAAATAAAATATGTGGGAGAAAAACTTTCTTTCTTGAAAGGCTGTGGAATAATGGTTAAGGGCACAAACTTTGGGACACAGGTCTATTATCACATACGAGGTTTGTAGGCCTAGGGAAGTTAACCACTCTGAGACTCAGTTTCTCCATCTATAAAATAGGGATAATTATAGAAATTATCTGTAAAATTGTGTCAAATTAAATGAAATAATGCACTCAGAAAAATAACTGGCATCTAGAAAGGTGAGGCAGGCAGAATAATGACTCCCCAAAGATGTCCATGTCCTAATCTAAGATCCTGTGAATGTACTACCTTACATGGGAAAGGGGACTTTGCAGCTATGATTAAGTTAAGGACCCTGAGATGGGAAAATTACCTTGGATTATTCAGGTAGACCCAATGTAATCACAAGGGTCCTTAAAGGGTCAGAAAGAAGATGTGATGAAAGAAAATAGGAGTTGTAGTGATGCCATATGGCTGGGAGGGGGCCACAAGCCAGGAAATGAGGGTAGACTTCATTTCTGGAAATGAAGCTGGAAAAAGAAAGGAACAGATTCTACTATAGGGCCTCCAGAAGAAATACTGCCCTGTCAACATATTGATATCAGTCCCACAAGGCCCATTTTCAGATTTGTGACCTTCAGAAGTATAAGATGATAAAACTGTGTTATTTTAACCAATGTTTATAGCGATTTGTTATAGCAGCAATAGAAAACTAATGTAAGGGATATGTAAGTGTGACAATTATTTTTCCTCTGTTACAAAACATTCTCAGGTTAACTTCAACAGTGATAACTCATGTTGATAGTAGGTATTCTTCTAATAAAGAATGGCATTTTATCTCTGTAGTCTTCCTCCCCGAAACTCGTGCAGAGAAGAGATAATACAGCATATTTGTCTTCATTTACAAGGCTGGCCCCTGTGTCATCCAGAACTTGAATTTTGGGAGAGAGCCCATCATCCTAATTGATAATAGTGACTCACTGTGCCCAAACTACAATGTGATTTATGCTTAACACCTGTTTTCCTTCCAGAAGTTTGGAATTTTGGTATGTGCCAGACAGAGGGTACCTATGTGACCAGCTCCCAGTAAAAGCTTTAGCTACTGAGTCTATAATGACCTTCCTGGTGCACAGCATTTCACACCTGTTGTCATAACTTACTGTTGAGGGAATTTAGCACATTCTGTGTAACTCCATGGGGCGAGAACTCTTGGAAGCCTGCACCTGGTTTCCTCCAGATTTCACCCTATGCACCCCCTCCCTTTGCTGATGTTGGTTTATATCCCTTTGTTGTAAGACGAGTTAATGGGTGCAGCACACCAACATGGCACATGTATACATATGTAACTAACCTGCACATTGTGCACATGTACCCTAAAAATTAAAGTATAATAAAAAGAAATAGCTGGAAGTATGACTTTATGCTTAGTTCTATGAGTCCTCTTAGTGAATCATCAAATACAGTAGTTCTGGGAACTCATGACACAACTGATAAGCCCAGTCTAATCATGGGGAAAACATCAGGTAAATCTCAGTTGAGGGGCCTTTTACAAAATACCTAACCAGTACTCCTCAAAACTGTCAAGGTCATCAAAAACAGAGAAAGTCTGAGAAACTGTCACAGCCAAGAGGAACCTAATGAGACATGACAACTAATTGTAATGTGGTATCCTAGATGAGATTCTGAAACAACGAAAAAGAGACTATTAGGTAAAAACTAAAAAAATCTGAATACAGTATAAATACTATTAATAATGTATTGATATTGGTTCATAAAATGTGACAAATGCATCATACTAATGTAAGATATTAATCCAGAAGACTATGTGTGGAGCATTTTGGAACTCCTTGTACTATCTTCAAATGTTTTCTATAAATCCAAAACTATCCTAAAATAAAAAAGACCCTTTAAAAAATACTGGAGCATCTATTATGTACAAAGTACTGTGCTAAGCATTAGAAAATTAGATCTATATAATTACTTAAGGTAAAGGCATTATCAATCATATGTTATTTTGTTCCACACCTGCTCATTTAGCTGTATGTTAGCAGAAAGGCCAAATTAAGATATTTAGTTTTATTTATTTAACTTGACTGCACATTTATATCTTATTCTAGTAGATTATGACTTCCTAGAAGGTAGAATAAAATTAGAATTATCAACTTATTGAGCATGCCCTAGGTATTTTTACATTCATAAAACAAAGAGAGTAACAAACTTATACTGAAATAATAATTTGACACAAAGTAGAGTGAGCAATAAATACTGATCTGTTTCAATATATGACTAAAGGTCATGATGCTCTTTTAATCTACTGATTTTCTTCTTTACTAAACAACTATTTTGTGACTTTCTATGCTTAATAAAACCGTAAGAAATGTGTATTATAAACTCAAAATTGTCACATTTTCATTACTGAAGCTTTTCATTTCAATAACCATTAATTTTCTGCTTGAGGAAGAGGAGAATGAATGGGGAATAATTCTCTAATATTTGGATCACTATTATAATTCTACTGCATAATCAAATATATATTTGGAGTGTGATTTGTATAAGATTTTAAGATGATGAATCAAGAGATGAAATATTAAAGGAGCTCCTTTAAAAACTGTAAAAATTTCAAAATGATCTCTATATGCAGATCCATGAAAATGAAACTTAGTGCCTTTGTGGAAGATATGCCTTTGCTAGATAAAACCAAATAAGCAGGTCTTTAATATAATTTATTAGCTTCTATTATGCGTAGTGTCTAAATCACACCCTTTAAATAATACAAGTCATCTTAATTCATTTAGCTCACTGAAAATAATGTAATATAATTATTGTAGATGACTCAGTGATTTATTACAAACCATGATATGTGGTCAATTATTTTAATTTTCAACTACAATACTCCACAGACACATAAGGCAAAACTCTCTCTTTTCACAATAGCTTCCTGTGGCCTTAAAGAGACATTTTCTTTTAATCATATTAAATAGGCCCAAAAGTAAGAAGTGCAAATATAGTAGAATGAAATGCTGTTTAAATAGAACTATTTAGAAATATTAGGAAATACTATGCAACTATACTAACGGTAGCTTTAGTTTCTCTCAATTCAGCGAAAAAATATGTTTTGCTCTAGGATTAAATTTTTTATTAATTTCCTTGAAATGCTGATATACTGGCAATCTCCTGATTACACTAATAACTTAGATAAACTAGATGGACCAAATGAAGTTGCAAAACAAATTAGAAAAAGTTTTAACTGCATCAAAATAAAAATATCACATAATAAAATTTATAGTATACAGCTAATACAGTAAAGGAAATTTATAGCATTAAATGATTAGGTAAGAAAAAATCTCAAATCAGTAATAGAAGTTTCTATCATAAAAATATCATAAAAGGACAAATAAATTCAAAGCAAAGGAAGTAAACAAAGAGAAGAAATATATGTAAATATATACATATTTATATATAAACAAATTTTGAAGACAGTAAATTTTAAAAACAATAAAAACAATTGAAACTTAAAGCTGTCTCCTTGAAAATATCAATCAACTTAATAAACCTCCAGCAAGACTAAAAAAAAAGGAGAGAAGCCATCATTATCAGGATTGAAAATAGGTTATCATTACAGACCCAATAGACATTAAAATAACAAATAAGGAATACTATGAACAATGTTAAACATGCAATTTTGACAACTTAGATAATTCTTCAAAAACAACATCAAAATTTACCCCATATGAAGTAGATAACCTGGACTGTCCTGTAATTATTAAAGAAATTGCACTCATAGTTAAATGCCTTTCAACAAACACATCTCCAGGCTCAGGTAATTTCACTATGAAACATTGGGGATTTAAGTAAAAAAATGTTATCCTCGGCCAGGCGCAGTGGCTCACACCTGTAATCCCAGCACTTTGGGAGGCCGAGGCAGGCAGATCATGAGGTCAGGAGATAGAGACCATTCTGGCCAACATGGTGAAACCTCATCTCTACTAAAAATACAAAAAAAAAAAAAAAAATTAGCTGGGCGTGGTGGCGTGCGCTTGTAGTCCCAGCTACTCAGGAGGCTGAGGCAGGAGAATCAGTTGAACCTGGGAGGCAGAGGTTGCAGTGAGCTGAGATTGCGCCACTGCACTCCAGCCTGGCGACAGAGCGAGACTCCATCTCAATTAAAAAAAAAAATGTTATCCTCATTATTTTCCAGAAAAAAAAAAAGACAACTAACTCATTTCATAAGGCCATCATATCCTAGTACCCAAATCAGACAAAGACATTACAAAAACACAGACAATTTCAGACTAATATTCTTCAACGATAGAGGCATAAAAAAATCCTCAAAAATGATTAGCAAATAGTATCTAGTAATACACATAATAATATAGCATAACAAAGTGTAGTTTATGGCGGGAATGCAAGACTGTCTCAATATTTGATAGTGAATCATTATTAACATTGAAAACACATGATCATATCGACTCATACAGAAAAAGCATTCTACAAAATTCAACATCCATTCATGAGAATACTATCAGTAAACTAGAAATGGAAGAAAATGTCCTCAACCTGAAAAAGAGCATACAACTGACATTATATTTACTGGTGAATGAATGCTTTCCAGCTAATGTCAGGAAAAAGACAAGGATTTCTGCTCTCAACACCTCCATTAAGCATTATACTATAATGAAGAATTGGAAACTAAGATTTAATAAAACATTGGCATTTAGCAACAGCATTAAATAGGAATAAATCTGACAAGAGACGTCAAGAATGTATACTCTTAATAACACAAGATACAAAGTCAAAACAAAAACAGTGTTTTTAAACATTAGCAATATACAATTGTGAGTCAAAAAAATTTTAAATAACAATAACTCCTCTCAAAAGAAAAAAAACTTGGTATAAATCTAAATAAACATGCACAGGTTCTGAATGCTAGAAACTGCAAAATGCTGATGAAAGAAATCAAAGACTTAAATAAAAAGAAAGACATACCATGTTCACATATTACGAGAGTCAACATAGTAAAGATTTCAATTCTCCCCAAGTTTATCTATAGCTTCAATATAATTCCAATCAAAATCCCAACATGATGTTTTATAAATATAAACAGACTGATTTTAAGTTTTATATGGAAAGTCAAAAAATTAAAATAGCTAAACCATTTTGAAAAATAATAATAAAGTCATAGGAAAAAAGGAGTACTAACAAAAGCATAAATATGAACTGTACAGAACAGAGTCCAGAAATACACCCACACATTTTCAGACAACTTATTTTTGACAAAGCTGCAAATGCATTTCAATGAAGGAAGGACATTGTTTTCAACAACTGGTGCTGAAACAACTGAGGATCTCTATGTAAAATAATATACCCCTTAAGCCTCACAACTTATTTCAAATTAATTTTAAATGAATCCTAATTCTCAATTTTACGTAAAACTTAAAACTATAAAACTTTCTGAAAAACCAGAGGAGAAAATCTTCATAACCTAGTACGAGGCAGAGTTCTTAGATACAACACCAAAAGCATAATCTATTAAAACGTTTTTTGAGAAATAGGGCACCATAAAAATTAAACAGATTGGCTCCACAGGAAAAAAATTATGAAAATGAAAAGCTACAGACTGAGAGAAAATATCTACAAATCACATATCCAAAGAAACACTTGTATCCAAAACATATAAAGAACTCTCAAAAGTAAAAAAATAACCCAATTAAAAAGTGAGTAAAAGATTGTTTTTGTATTTTTTGAGACAGGCTGGAGTGCAGTGGTGTAATCATAGCTCACTGTAGCCTTGGTCTCCTGGGCTCAAGCAATCCTCTGACCTCAGCCTCCAAGTGGCTAGGACTACAGGCACACACCACCACGCTCAGCTAATTTTTTTTTTTATTCTTTTTTTGTAGAGATAAGGTTTTGCTATGTTGCCCAGGCTGGTCCTGAACTCCTGAACTCCTGAACTCAAGCAATCCTCCTGCCTCGGCCTCTCAAAGTGCTGGGATTATAGACATAAGCTGCCACACCAGCCCAAAAGATTTGAAGACACTTAACTAAAGAATATATACAAATGGAAAATAAGCACATATGTTCAGCATCCTTAAGGAAAAACAAACTAAAATCATGATGTGATACAACTGTCTATATATTTGAATGACTAAAATTTTAAACTATTGAGAATACCAGTGCTTGCGTTCAAGGATGCACAGAAAATGGAAGTCTTTGCTGCTTGGAATGCAAAATGGTACAGCCATTCTGGAAAACAATTTGACAATTTCTCATATAAGTAAATATATACTTACCATATGATCCAGCAATCCCACTCCTGAGTATTTACCCTAGAGAAATAAAAAATCAGGTTCACACAAAGATATGCACATGAATGTCTGTAAAAGTTCTATTCATAATTTGCAAAACCTAGAACAACCCACTTGTCCTTCAGCAGCTGAATGAACTGTGGTTCATTCATACAATGGAATACTACTGAGCAATAAAAAAGAACAAATCATAAATATACGCAACAACTTGCATGAATCTCATAGGCAATTTTACTGAGAAAAAGAGG
Organism: Symphalangus syndactylus; assembly: GCF_028878055.3. Taxonomy (NCBI): domain Eukaryota; kingdom Metazoa; phylum Chordata; class Mammalia; order Primates; family Hylobatidae; genus Symphalangus; species Symphalangus syndactylus. The sequence continues at coordinate 35,490,666 of NC_072440.2, forward strand.
CCAGTCTCAAGGTTGTATACTATAGGATTCTATATTTTAACAGTATATTAATATTTTACAACATTATCAAAAAGACAAAACTAAAATAATGGAGAACACATCAGTGGTTTTCAGGGATTAGGGATGGGATGAGCTTGTGATTATAAAGGTATATAGCACAAGGGAGTTTTGGGAGTGATCAAAATGTTCTGTATGCCCATTGTGTTGGTCATTATATAAACCTTTACATGTGTGCAAGTCATAAAGCTGTAGGTAGAGAATAATTTTATTGCATGATAATTGAAAAATAAAAGGACTATGCTGGATAAAAAAGAGGTTTGTTGGTTAAATATGGCTCAGTGCTACGTGTTTCCCCAAAGTAGATGCTCAATTAACTTTTGCTAAACAAAAACCCTGAAAACTGACTGTAACGTCTGCTTCAATATCAATCTCATTTACATCCCTAAGATTCAAGTATTTACATAACTTTCTGTACTGTCATTAATACTTTCTGTCATGGCATAGATCACTGAAAGATGTCTAGCTTACAAACATTTATTAAAAACCTCAAGTGAAAGTTAGAAATCCAGATATATCAACCAATTATTTTAAACTTTTAAAAAACTATCATTGACAATAGTAACTTTTACTTTACATATTGTATGTTTATCCTCATTTTAAAAAGGGCAAGATCGATCTGTACTGAAGTCATTACTCAAAGACATAGTATCCCAAACAAGCATTTAGTAAGTGTTTACGTAATCTTTATTAAATATGGAATGAACTGCACAGCTATGCCATTAATTTATCTCAGATATTTACTCTTTCTGGGATTTGTCTTTTTGCTTGAATTAGCAAAACAGACTTAAAAATTGTAATTATTCTGGTTCTAACTGCAATGTATACTTACATCACTAACACAAAATTTCTGTGCTGCTATACACTTTAAAATTTTCTGTGCTAAATAAACACTGGGTATTTGTTTGCCTGTAGCTTCTGTGCTACCAATCAAACTCAGTAGGATCCTGCCATGTCACTCCCTACACTGACCTGTGACAACAGGTCTAAGACTCATTAATTCTGATCAATTAAGCTATATCATATGTATGTGAATGAATACAAATAACTTCATCTATACAAAAAAAAAACACATTAACTTTGTACTTGCTTTGCTCTAAACTGTGTATAATAGTATTCCTATGATGGAAAATGATGAATTATGTAGCTGAGGTTTTCAAAACTACCTAGCCTAAGAATTAAACACATTTTTAAATTGCAAAGATGTTATTTGTATATATTTACAGTACAAAGTATAATTTTCATACTTCTTTTACATTTCTATTTGCTACAGAATTATTTTAGAGCCCTCCACATTACATTAATCATTTTGAAAATATTCTTTCTGAATATTCACTTAACATATGATCATTTCCAATTTACCTATGTATAGGTCAAGTCTCAATGAAAATTTTGAATTTTACAGTTTAACTATGAAGTATGTTATAATGATGCTAAAACACATTCATTTTTTACATTCTGTAATATATACTTTGATGTCACATTACACTATCACTTGTAAACAAACCAAACTGAAATGCATTTTAGCAACCAAAAATGTAATAAAAAATTACCTAAGAAATAATTATACTATGCAACTGAAAGATGACAAAAACACTCAATCTGAAGCATTCACTGCAGTAATTTTATTTTATTGAGTCAAAACTAGAATGAGCCATAATGAGTTTACTTAACTATTTTTAAAAGAAAAAACTAATTTATCAAGTTGCAGCTTTCTGTATTTTAGTTCTGTTAACATACAACACACTGATTAATAAGGACGCTATTATGAATAAGTAGATAATAAAGTCAATTTGCAAAAAAATAGTTTATTCAGAAACATATTGGTTCGAACTTTCAAATGTTCATGAGCATCTCATCCACTGGCTTTAATTGCTTTCTTTCCACAGCACCTAACATTTACTGTTCAGTTCCTTCGCACATCCTACTCTAGAGCATATTACTATGAGTACTGAAGTAGATCAAATCATAGAGAAGCATAGTCTCCTACGAAATTACAATAAGGGTAAGTTACCCTTTAGGTAATTTTCACAATTTAGCAGTTAATCATAACTAGATTGTGTGAGCCCATGATTAAGGCTCCTTGAAATACCCACTTAAGCTATTATAAATGTGATGAAAGGTGAATGACTTTGTCACCTGACTGAATTTACTTAAACATTTTTTCAACCCAAAATTTAAAAAAAAAACATTTTTCAACCCAAAATAAAACCACTGCAAAACAATCCTAATATGTCATACATTTAAAATATAGTAAAAAAAATCCAGTGTTAATTAGAGATTAATATCCCTCTAAAATATTAGCAGAATTGGGAAAAATTGCACAAAAGAGGTTTTTTCTAAACATGCATGAAGCATAGAGACTGGGTTATACATGCCAATTATAATACGGCTGCATGATTATTGAGTGCACTTAGAGAGAAACAGCATTTCCACAATTATTAAAACCAAGTTTTTATTATACGAATGTTGAAAGTTAGCTCCACTCCCCAAACTCCAGTATTTATAATACAGATTTTTTAGTAAACTCTTTTGAAAAATATTACCTGCTTCTGTAGCCATCTTTCACGCCTTCGTTGTTTCCTTCTTAGATTCTTCAACTTGCTCCTTTCTCTCTTATTGAGCCTCTGATTAATGCTGCCCAGTGAAAAATTGGCTGAGTGCAGGAAGTCCAGAGGGGAGAGGTGCTCTTCCTGGTCTGAGGCCTCCGGCATGCTCCTGCCAGCTGCGGGCAGGTCCATCAGGAAAGTCAGATTGTTAGTATTAGTATGGTCAGAGTACACTGAAGAAGCTTCTAGACCACACTGAAATTCTCCTCCTCTTTGTGTCTGGGTCTCATGGGGGGCCACTGAAAATCTTTGCAGCAACATACTAGGATCAAAACTGGACGGATTCTGAAAGGAACAGCTATTTTTACTAGATTGTAAAGGCAAGCCTGAAAGGTCAATAGGCTGTGTTTCATTTAGTCTGGAATAGGCAGTAGTCTTACTATGTATTTCATATAAAGTGGGTAATAAAGTCAGTTTCTCACTGATGTTCAGATCCAAACTATGTGATTTTCTATGAAAAGCTCTTGTAGTGCATCTGCCAGTCACAAGCTGGGGAACAAAAAGCTGGTATTTTGGTTCTGATGCTTTGGAGAGCAGTTTTTCGTTCTTCGTCTCAAAATATGTTGATCGCACCTCCAGGCAGAGTGCTTCTGTTAATCTTCCAGGGTCATTATTATTTCGGGCCATGTTTAAAAGCCTGTGATTTCTGTTTTTAGAGCCACCACCTGTCAGCAGAGCTTCCTTGTCACAACCTGACTGAACTCTAGGATGTGACAAGTATTTCAGTGATGGTCTCATTAGTCTGCCTGCCTGTGTTGGCTGATAATCGGTCCGGCTCTTGGAGAGATGTACAGCTGCAAGCTGGCCACAGGAACATTTTGGAGTGCTGACAAAATTAAAGCCCCCTAAACGGGCCCCACAGAAAGGACAATTCAGTTTTCCAACTGTCCACTGGGCCTACAGGTAATAAAGAAGAATAAAGACAGTGCTTTCATTATAAAGTAACCAAAGAGAAATTTTTTTTCTTTAAAGCCAGCCACATGAAAGTTTTCTACACCACAGAAAAGGCTAGCTTTCTGTTTTCTGATTAGTAGACTGAACAGCAAATAAAACAAGCCTTCCAAGAAATAAAGATAAGCAGTGCCAAAGTTCTAGAATGATAACATATTGCAAATCATGCCCATCCAAACAATATTTCTAAGAATTCTAAATGAGAGTCTCTTGAACAATAGGTTGAATATGGATACAGTATGAACTAAAGAAAAATATGCTATGGATCCAGGAAGCAAATCAGTGGACAGAGCTTAATTTGCAAGTAAAATCTCACAGAAAAGTATCTGTTTTGATACACTTCTTGCATACCAAGCACTGTGGGAGGGAACGTTACCCAACCAACGGAATAAAGCTCTTCCTGGCTTTTTACATACAACCAAAAGATATTGATTGCATACATCAGACAGTGCATTTTCTATGCTTAGATTGGAAATTAACAATGAATTGTCTTAAAATTGTATTATTGTATTTCCAACTGAGATAGTGAAATATCTGCAGTGTCCTAATATATTTTGTTAAGTTTTATAAACAGTACACTGGCATTCTCCTAGAAAATTGTTACAGTGTGAGAAGGGATATCTATTAAATGTTATTTTTTAACAAAAAATTAAGCTGCTCAGTAGAGAAATGTAATTATATATTTCCAAAGTCCTACTACTTATAATTTTCTAAGACAGGAGTAGTTTTGAATTGTGAAAAATAACTACACACACCAGGTCAGTTCCTGCTCTTATGATATTTCATTAAGGATCCTTTAAAGTGTAGAATTTTCATTTTGATTACACCAATGAGGGTCATTAATTGTCCTATTTATTTTGTATGTTTGCGCATTTATGTATGTATGTATAGATACGAATAACACATACAGAATATTCCATTTATTCAACAGGACCTATTCTTGGTGCTGGGAAAGACAAATTAACAAAATATAAAAGTCCCTGACCTCATGGTGCTTTTATTCTAGGGTGGAAGCTAGGCAACTAACAAGTTAAATAAGCTATATGTGTATTTAGGTAAATATGTATATGTGTGTGTATAATAATACATATATGTCATATATATGCTTCTGTATATTTAAAAGTAACATATTACGTGTGTGTGTGCGTGTGTGTGTGTGCGTAAAAAATACAGACAGGTATATAAAGCGGAGAAAGGAGAAAAGAAGTGTGAAGAGAGGTAATGGGAGTGAGGAGCAGTAAGAGGTTGGCCAAGGAATGCATCTAAGAAAAATAGCTCTAAAACGAGGACAAAAACATTCTGAAGGTTGTATATTCTTAATTTTACTCAGAAACTAAGAACTTACTTTTTGGATTAGGCAGCTTATCCATTCTGGAAGGGCTTCTATATTCATGTGCCACACATGACAAATATTTTGAGCATCAACTGAATCATCTTTATCCTGTTAAATAAAAATAAATGATATTACTAATTACCAGTTCAGAATTTATTTCACAGGTTTCATATTTAAGTAAAACTCAAAAATACAAATTCTATTTTAGCTAGAAGGCAAATATACACTGCCTTCCCTTCCTAACTCCCATAATAAAAAAACAAGCCCACAAAAAAGATTTTTAAAAATTTCTTCAGGGAATAACTACCTGTGATTTAAGACAAAGCCCTTCCATCTCATTGAGGTCATCAAATGAAATTTACAATTTAGCAGTTAGTTACTGAATGAACACATCTAGTGTCTTTTTCTGCATGTGAGACAAAATAGTGTCTTTCATGGCAACTTTCTCCAGCCCCAAATCTCTATTCTATTTGAATTCTACTAATGACAGAATAAAGTTGCTCTATTCTCTATCAAGATGCTAGATGAATGTGCAGAAAGATGCGGGAGCAGAATGATGGGATTCAGGACACACTACTCCCAAATAGGCCTCCTTGGCATACTGAAAAACAGCAGAGGCAGGAAGGTCTCACTAACCTTCCCCCTGCCCTTTTCCCCTGAAGCAGGTCAATAACCTAGGAAGGACTTTCTGACCTCCCATAAAGTATGACATAAGACTCTTATATGAGAGATGCTAAAACTGTCCTTATAAACTTTATAAATTAACCAAGGAAGAAGAGGGGGACAAACAAAAATAAACCAAGCTTGCAGCACATTGAGCATTAATCCCCAGGTCTGCTTGCTCTCTGACCTGCTTCCTCATGGCTGTTTGGTGCCTATTGCCCCAAATCCCATAGATCCTAGATTATAGTTTCCCTTAACTGCTCTATAGGTAACAACTTGAACATTATGAAACTCAAAGTTTTCCCTTTGAGATATTCCTCTAGTTTTCCCTTTGAGATATTCCTCTAGGTCCTGCATACCAATGAAACTATTAACACCAGCTGGTCTGAAAAACCCCATTGATGCCAGCTGCTCTGAATGAAGGATACCACCAGAAGCTGACTCACCAAAGAATGTAGTTTCCACATCCTGATGATTTCATCCCTCATTCCCCAACCAATCAGCCACCCCAATTTTCCAGCTCCTCACTCTCCATGGTTTCCTTAAAACTCCCAGCCCAGAACTCCTCAGGGAGATGAAGGATTTGAGGGTCTCTTCCCATCTCCTCACTGGACACCTTGCAATCATGACATTCTTTCTCTGCTGCAAATCCTGCTATCTCAGTGTATTGATCTGTTACTACATGGTGGGCATATGAAACTGTTGGTCCTATAACAGTGCCATCCCCTATACCAGGAGAAAGGTATTTTCAAAACTGCATTTGAAATTGGCCCTCTAAATAAGTTTACCAATTCATCTAATAAACAGGGCGCGAAGAGGTGTACTTCAGTGCAAGTTTGTATATGGATAAGCATATGACAGACTAATAGGTCGTTTGAAAGGTAAATCTTCAATTTTAGCAAGAGAAGAAAAACTTTAAGTCACATTCTATCTCCACTGTTCAGCAGCAAGCAAACTGCATGAAAACAAACACCCTAGAATTATTTTTCATAAACCCACAACATAATACAAATATAAACAGATGTTATCAGATTTTCCCCCTCAAAAGAGAAATTCTGGCACGTTCAATCATTGATAATCCTAGCGTTCCAAACTTTAATTATTCTAAGACATCTGTGGATGCCAATTTCTACAGAGAGTTTGAGAGAGAATATCAACACTGGTAAGTCCAATGTTCTCTTTTGACTAGCACTGAAGAAAAGAGCCTGCATCAAAATCATGAACTCTGTGAAGAGCCACCTTAGAAGAGTATTTCACAAAATGTGGTCCCCAGATCACTAGCATTAGACATAAGTTGGGTTACTTACTAAAAATTTATACTCCTGGGCCACACCTAGCAGTGTCTATAAATTCCTACTTAAGATCTTCATATACGCTAAAGTTAAGAACACAGAGACATCTTTTTTTAGTGTTTGATTTTGTGTGCTTCTGTCATCTGCCTTTTCTAAGTTCTAATAGTGATTAATTTACAGTAACAGTTCAGTCATGACTAGCTTTTCTTTCCAACTCATATATAAAATTTTTAAAGAAACTTGGGAAACATATTGGAAGTGACTCAATAAAACTAAACAGTATAGCTTTATCTATTTTGCCCCAGAAACAAAATAAAAGTATGGATACAGTTTTTGAAAAAGTAGAATTAATTTTGCGAAACATCCATACTCATACACACTAGCCCCTTTCATTAGGAGCTGACAATTATGAAGATTAGTATAACTCTAATGAATTCTTTAAAACAATCTTACAGAGAATACAAACTGGAATTGACAAATGAAGTAATCTTTTCATTATCAGATCCAGAATTTTGTTCTGACTTTTCAAGATTATGTCTACATATAGAGAAGGAAAGAAGGGTGGCAGCGACAGAGGGAGAGAGGAAATTTCTACACTGGTAGAATAATAGAATATCAATGTCAAAATAAGTTAATGGCACTCGACCTATCAATATTTATTCAGTGATTACTAAATAGTGTTGACCACACAATGCATGTAGAGACATACTTACTAATATGCCAGGGATTGTGTTGCATAAAGGTACATCTATTACTTGTATTAATGTATTAATATTTCACTGTCCTACGTCTTATTTTACTATGTACATTTCATTATTTCATTTAATCATATAAATTGATCATACTTAAATTTTAGCTATTTAAAACAAAAAAAATATGCTGTTTTATATTATTTTTTCTCAAATGAAGGAGGTTGGGTTGAGGGGTACAAAAGGAGAATCAGCTGTGGAATTTTTTTCTAAACATACCTCTCCCTACATAAATTTATTATTATCCCTACATAAATTTATTTTAGCTGGGTTGAATTTATAGCATTGTTTCATTTTCTGAAAACTTTACATATGGACCAGGGTAAACAGACACCTCAACTATAAATGAAACTGCTAACTACTTTCACCTGTATTTACCAACACAGTCTTAGAAAAAATACATTTTTACTTGTAATATTTATTTCCAATATAATTCTACAAGTAAAGAGGATGTATCAACTATTGTTTCTAAGTTTTAAGTCAGTTAATTTTTAAAATCACACAAATATATTTAATCACATAGCATTGATCGTAACACTAAAAAACCACTACCCACTATAAATTTTGTAAATGCTTTATGAATACTCCTATGAGAATAAACACTGGAGTCACAGTTGTAGGTAGAAGAAAGTTTTACAATGTACTTATTCTTCTTATTTTCACTAAATAACAAATATTTATATTGTGCTCACTATGCGCAGACACCGTTTTAAGAGTTTTTACTGTCTTACAGATAACACTGAAACAAGCGATCCCAAGCTTCCACATTGCCTCTTATGCCATATAAAATACTAGTTTTTAGGGCAATAAACTTTCTTTTATCTCTAGCCTGTGTATGCTTTAAGGCATGATACTGCTATTCTTCTCTAAGCTTATAAAACTAAAACTGAAGCATATCTTATTTTTAAATTAACTAAAATAAATTTATGTAGGGAGAGGTATGTTTAGAAAAAAATTCCACAGCTGATTCTCCTTTTGTACCCCTCAACCCAACCTCCTTCATTTGAGAAAAAATAATATAAAACAGCATATTATTTTTGTTTTAAATAGCTAAAATTTAAGTATACTTTCATCTCCTCACAACCAAAAAGAGAGGAATAGCAATTCATACAGGTAGGAAAGCATAAAAAGCTGGGTTGAATTTATAGCATTGTTTCATTTTCTGAAAACTTTACATATGGACCAGGGTAAACACAGACACCTCAACTATAAATGAAACTGCTAACTACTTTCACCTGTATTTACCAACACAGTCTTGGAAAAAATACATTTTTACTTGTAATATTTATTTCCAATATAATTCTACAAGTAAAGAGGATGTATCAACTATTGTTTCTAAGTTTTAAGTCAGTTAATTTTTAAAATCACACAAATATATAAATGATCAAACAAGTTTTGATGGACATATTTTAAGATGAGTGATGAAACTGGAGGCAACCCAATTTGAGGAATTTAAAGCCATCGAAGTATTAGCACAAGTTATCTCCTCGGGAAAAATTTGACTGAAAATTAGAACTGTTTTACTAGGATTTAAAAAAATTCTTGGACAGATTTTCTTTATGTCTCAAATTTCCCACATGGAGGAAGGAGGAAGGAAAAGGAGGAGAAAGTAATAGCAATTTCATGTAATAATGTCAGAAAAATGTTGACAACATTATGTTTGTAAATGAAATAATTTGTTCAAACAGCAGAGGGAGCCAATGTATTGTTATTTTAACTTTTTCTTTAAGTGTTGGGAATATTCTCAGTTGCTATAACAGAAAAATATCACTTAATTTTAAAATTACAAATTTGATGCCTTATTTTTTATCATTATGTGATCTTTAATATTTTTAATTAAGTGTAACAAGTTACATGCAAAAAGTTAATAATATTATTATGTAATATTTTGGAAGATGTTTAACCCTTGGCATTTCCAATGTAAGCAATAACATTCCCTCAGCTAATTCTTTAAATGAGAGCCAACTATATTATTTGACTACCACAGCTAACACCACAGGGAAAAGACTATGTAACAAAAATGTCATTTAAATTAACATTATTAATTGTCTAAAGTGTCACAAATGTAAAGGAACCACTATTCTATTGGACTGCCTAGTTTGCCTATTTGTACTTTAAGAAGGTAATTTGAGAAGGTACTTTAAGGGTAAAAACTTTTTATAATCAAAAAGTCACAATGAATTGAAAAAAATGAAAGCCTCACTTAAAAAACAAACAGGCTCCCTGCCTCAATTCTTGGTACCTTTCTAATTCGCTCTTCACACTATTACCAAAATAATCTTAAAATTCAAAAGTCATGTTACTTCCTCCCACTGACTTCCCAGCTCCTACGATAAAGATCGAAGTCTTTGACTTACAAGACCATACATGATTTGAACAATACCCAACTTTCTACTCTCAGATCTTGCCAAACTCCCTCTTCATCTCTGAACTCCAATTGTGGCAATCTCTTTTAGTTCCGGGGATCTACCACAGGGCCTTTGAACATGCTGGTCCTGAATCTTGGAATGCTCTTCCACCTGTACTGTCCTCACTTATCCATCATATCTCCACACAAGTCACTTCCTCAGAAAAGCCTTACAGCTAGGTCCAGCATTCTATCTATATCCTACTCTTATGGCTTCCTATACTTTTCCTTTTTGCCACTTAAACAGCTAATAATTTATATCTATATGAGTAACCAATATTTAATATTTATATAACTGGTCATTATAAATATTAAATCATTTTACTATTAAGTTATAAATATCAAACTTTTAATATGGTTATAATATAATTAGAATACATTTATAATTGTTATAATATTAATAGAAGATGAAATGATAAATCCTGAAAACTTCACAAGGACATACCATTTCTCTTCTGCTCATCTTTGAATTTCCAGTTCCTATTACAGGACCTGTGTGGTCTTAGTCTGGTTGGGATGCCATCACGAAATGCCAGAGACTGAATGACTTAAACAATAGCAACTTATTTTCTCTCAGTTCTAGAGGCTGAAGGTTTGAGATCAGGGTGCCTGCATGTTCTGGCTCTGGCAAGGGCTCTCTTTCCAGCCTGCAGGTGGCTGCTTACTCACCGTGTCCTCACAGGATCTCTTTCTCTTTTCTTCCTTTTACAGAGCCACAGTCCTATTGGATTAAGGCCCCATCTTTATGCTCTCATTTAACCTTCATTAACTCCTAAAGACTCCATCTCCAGATATAGTCACACTGCACCTTTAAAATATGCACTTGGAGGGCATACAATTCAGTCCATAGCATAGCATGTGCTAAGACTAGTATGGAACAAATATATATTGTCACTAAGAAAAGGGAACACAAAGTATTAAAAATGTAATAAGCAATAAAAATATTTATTTCAATATTACAGCCATTGAAGGAAAAATACTACCAGAATAATAAAGCCAGAGAGAAAACAAGCAAATTATCTAACCAAAAAACATGAGGGAGGAGGTATATACTCTAATAATCAATTCAACATTCATCAGTCCTATTCATGTCAGCCACTGCATTGGCAATGGTGTTATACAGATGAAATACTTCATAGCCTGGTGATGGAAGAAGTCATAACCTAATAATTAAAGTGTTTTATTGTAAGTGTTTGACTCCCTCAGCTCCCAATTACCTGAACCTAGTAGAATTTGGTAACTGCCCCTAGAAGTCTCGTAACTACAATGAATGTTGACCAATGATTTCTTTTAAAACCAATGGACACTTTTAACTTATTTAGGGTCTTTACATATGGATATATAGTTTGTGTGCTAACTCTGCACAAATCCAGGGCAAACCTTTCACAAACTAGCTCCCTCTAGAATTGTGCAGTATACAATCTGCACACTGAAGGAAATGTCTGATCTTCTAGATCTCATTTAACATTTAACACGAATAATCAACACTTTTTTTTCCTAGAAAATGTTTGTCCCTTGACTTCCATAATATTGTATCCTAATTTTCGGTTCTATTTTTCCACTCTTTTTTTTTCTCCTTTGTGAAGCTTCTCTTTTTCTGTCTATCCTATAAATGTTCCTGTATGATAGGAACTACTGCTCTCTCCTTTTTTTGGTTCTATTTTTTTCACTCTTTTTTTTCTCCTTTGTGAGAGCTTCTCTTTTTCTGTCTATCCTATAAATGTTCCTATATGATAGGAACTACTTATCTCTCACTCCATTCATACACTGCATGGTAATCTCATCTACTCTCACAGCTTCACCTAAAACTTACATGCTGATGATCCACAGTTTTAGTTCAGATCTCTCTTCTGAATCCCATATCCATAGAACTGAGCAGCTTCCTAAAATATTTGAATATTCTAGAGGCCACATAAACTTCACATGTCCAAAACCATGACAAAACTAACTAAAACTAAGGACGCCACTCCCTAACACAGATTGCACAAATGGAGACCATTTCTGTTATTTTATTTCTACATCTTTAGGGTCTTTGTTGTTGTTATTTTGTTTTTGGTTTTTGCTCACATTTCATCTATCTCAGGCCTGAATGCAAGGTCGAAGTCCCCCTTTCTCCTTGTGGGCGTTGTAGATTGTCTGAAAACTTCATTCTAAATTCTCTTTCTCATGTCTTACTGCATGCCAGTGGCTAGATAACTAAAGCTCAAATATCCCAGTTTCCCTTACAATTCAAATTCCACACCAACCTAACTTTGACAAACCTGATACACCCGCTCAACATTACAAAAGCAGAACTGATGGGTGCATTTGTACTGTTTCTTGTGGCAAATTTGGTTTTGGAGGTACATGATTATTCTGCAGCAAACATCACAGTAATTCTAGTGTCTAGTTCCTAGCTTTGGGAGGGCTGAGACAAAGAGTGTGATACTTCCATTTCCTGGCAATGGTCAGGGCTAAAGAAGGCAATTGGTCCTGGAGTCAACAGCTATTGATGTTGTTTCCCCAGTTTCCTTATTCTCTATGTTGTTCTGAGAGCCATTTCATGTCTGCATGTGGAAGACAGGAGATAAAGCCCAGGGTGCCCTCAGGATGGAAAGAACCTAAGGAGAAACTCCCTACATAAAGCTGGTTATAACCTCAGTATAAGGGTAAATGAGAAACCTGTTTCTCGGAGGGCACACAAGGAAACTTGCCTAACTTTGGTATTCAGTAGGAGAGGAAAAAACATTTCCCCTCACAATATAGATTTTCTTAAACAGTACAACACATAAAGGACAGAACTAATACATTCATCAGATTATGAATTTCTTTTCAACAAAGACACCACAAGAATGAAATATAAGTTACATAAACTGTGAAAAAAATAGTTGCAATACAATAACCAAAAAAAGATTAGTATTTAGAACACAGAATCTCCAAATATCAAAAACAAAACATCCTAATAGAAAAATAGGCAAGAAAAAAAGACATTTTGCAGAAAACACACTTGACCTCGAGAATGAGATGTTAAATGTTGGTGAAGATGTGAAATCACAGCAATGCTGAACTATTGCTGGTGAGACTGTCATTTGAAAACAGCATTGCCCAGTAAAGTTGAACATGCACATACCCTATGATGCTGGAACTCCATTTCTAGTAATACTAATGCCAATGTGAGCAAAGATATGCATAAGAAAGCTCACAGTAGCACTGATTATAAGAGCAAGACAAATAGATGTAACCCAAATGATTATCAACAAAGACTTTAGAGATCTTTCAACAAGAATTTCAACATGACTTTAGAGATCCTAAGGACCAGAGTATATTCTGGAATACTATCCAGAAGTGAAAATGAACTAAATCTACACTCAACATGGTGATACTGAGTAAAAACAACAATTTCCAGAATCATCACAGTGTAAATTCATTTACAGAAAGTTCAGAAACAAAACACTTATTATATATATAGCTTATTTTTAACTGTATAGTTACTTTAATAGGTGACAAATTTAGCAACCTTTCAGCACAGTACTGATAAAATTACTTTGGGGTTCTACTAATTTGTTTTGTGGTTTCCTTTAAAGGACCCTTTCATGTTCATTTTCAATATTTTGGTAATGTATACAGATTTATAAAATATAAAATATGTTTTATAAAGGGAATTTAAAGAAAATACCAATATGCCCACTACCAAGCTTAAGAAATTTAACATTAACATTACTTTAGAAGCCCCCCTCAGAGTCACTGCTTCATACTACTCCTTCTGCTAAGACTTAACCATGATATTGAATTATCCCCTCATTTTAAAATAATTTGTGTGTATTTTATATATATTTAGTATATAATTTTTACATATTTTTAATTACAGATGCAATTGTATATAAATGAATATATTTTTATTTTATAAGGTATTTTCAATGGTTTACATCTTTTATTATGTTTATACATTTTATTTTACATATAAATCTATAGAGACAGAAATAAGATTGGTATGTTGCCTGGGGATGGAAGCAGGACAAATAGGCCTGAGGAAACTTTATGGGGTAATGAAAATAGCCCAAAATTGCAATGTAGCAGTGATTACACAACTAAAAATCATTAAGTTGTTATCTAACAATGGGTGAATTTTATGGTCTACAAATTATACTTTAAAATCTGTAAGAAGCAAACATATATATGTTCACATATTATCTTTCCTGCGAAGTCTCCTGTGACCAGCCCAGGCAGAATTTTGTTTGCATTCCTCTGTTAGAGTACTCCTCAAATCAGGCTACACTGGTTGGCCTATTTTCAACAAGACTTTAGAGATCCTAAGGACCAGAGTATATTTTTTCAACTCTGTATTACTCTTCCACTATCCATCCCAATACATCCTACAGCAGTGCTTGAACTGTTCTTGCTCATTAAATATGTTTTAATGAATGAATAAGTGGGAGTTCTCCAGGTAAATAAAAGGATCAGCCACTCTAGTGAGAAGAAGTGACATCATATGATATCCTGAAGGAAGAGCAAAGGTAGCAAAGAGAGTGTGGAGGTTATGAGCACTGGCTCTGGAGCCTCACTGCCCAGTCCAATTGCAGCTGCACTTCTTAGTAGCAGTGTGAACCTGGGCAAATTACCTAATCTTCTGTGCCTCAGTTTCCTTATCTAGCAAATGAAGATGATAGGTTATCTTCCTCAAAGAGTTACTGTAAGGAATGAATAATATTTAAAAAGCATTTAAAACAGTTCCTAAGCAGCAAGTACATAAAAAAGTACTCTACATCATTAGTCACCAAGGAAATAAAGACTAAAGCTATAATGATATACCACTATACGTCTATCAGAATGGCTAAAATTATAAAGACGGAAAATACTAAGTATTGGCAAAGATGTAACTGGAATTCTCATATGTTGCTACCGAAAGTGAACATAAACTTTGAAAAACTACTAACAATTTCTTAAGAAATTAAACTATACCTACCCCCATGACCCGAAAAATCCATTCCTACACATATATTAAAAAGAAATAAGAAAACATGACCCAAAATTTATAAAAATTTTGATAGTAGTTTTATTCATAACTTAAAACTGGAATGAATGCCAATGTCCTTCAACAGAAAAAAATTGATAAACTGTGGTATATTCATAAACGGCACACAGCTCAGGAGAAAAAAGGAACACACTACTGACACATGCAAAACATAAATCTCTAAAACACTATGCTGACAAAAATAAGTCATGCACAAAAGAGTGCATGCTGTATTATTCCATTTGAAGGAATGTAAAGAACAAGCAATGGTGAAAGACATCAGTGAGAGGGAGACTACTGCCTGCAGAAGGGGAAGACAAAAATTCCTGGGGTGATGCAAATGCATATCTTGATCTGATTCATGGCAGGGCTGATAAAACTAATCAAGTTGTACATTTAATTTTTGTATTACATATAAGTTATATCCACCAAAATACTCTTAGCATAAAAAGTTTTGGATTTTTTCCCAATTAAAATGTTATTTCAAGTCATTAAAAAGTATTTGGTTCGAGACCAGCCTGATCAATATGGTGAAACCCCAACTCTACTAAAAAATACAAAAATTAGCCAGGCATGGTGGCAGGCGCCTGTAATCCCAGCTACTCGGGAGGCTGAGGCAGGAGAATCACTTGAACCCGAGAGGTGGCAGTTGCAGTGAGCCAAGATCGCGCCATTGCACTCCAGCCTGGGCGACAGAGCAAGAATCCACCTCAAAAATAAGTATTTGGCATGTAGTAGGTATCTAATCAAAGTTATCTATTATTATCAGTTTAGACTAGCTAATTTGTTAAAGTGGAAGGGAAACCATCATGATCAAATATAACTGAGGTAAAACAACGAAACAAACAAAAACCAAAAAGCTGAGTATGTCTCCCAAAGAAGCAGAAGAAAACAATGACAGGTGATTACAGTCACTCTGTCTGTTAAATTTAGAATTCCCTCCAAACTCCATTAATTACTTTCTAGTTCATGACTCTTTGATACTGCTCTTAGAGAAGTTAAGGAATTTTTATTTTTGTTGTTTAAAAACACTCATTTTTATCAGGATGACCAACACACACTTGAATATTATTTAGGTTTTCCTATGGGTTACTTTTATATCATACATGAACTTTTCTCTTCTAGGCCCATAGCGAATACAAAAAAAAAAAAAAAAAAAAAAAACAACTATATAACAAGTTTCCAATTCTTACTAGGATTCTGAATTTAATTGTGCAGTGATTACTGAGGCTCACTCATAGTGGGAATAAAATACATTGACTATTATCTTCAGCTTATGCCTATAACATTGCACTTTAAACATTAAGGTCATATTAACATTAGTAATTAAAGGCAAAATTAATTTTAACTGTGGAAGGGGGATGCTTTTTGAATACCACTTTAAAATGTTTTCAGTGGGTCAGGCAAAATAAGGTAAGAGTCAAAGAGTCATGACAAAGAACTATAACTACTCTTAATAAGGTAGTGAAGAATAAGTGTGCATGTGTGTAGATAGGCCCACAGCACTCCTCTACCAGGCAACTGAAGACTGGAGTTACCAATACTCACCTTAATCACTTGGTTCTCAAGATACTCCATAAAACAACCAGAGCTTGCTATACATTTTCTACATTTCCAACAACGAAGAATACTTGTTTCCTCTTGACTATAATTTTTAGTTATCAATTCTTTGCTTCTTTTCATCTGTGGAAACATTAATGCATTTTTAGAATGTTAAACTGTCAGATAAACTGGACTTTCTAGATCCTTAGCACAGCATTAGCTACAAGTGGAGAGTAAAGCAGGGAACTATCATTTATTAACGTACCTACTAGTTATCAGGTTTTAGATTTGGGGCACTCTATACATTACATCTGAGATTGAAAATTCCAATTAATTATGATGATACATTATGTTAATAACTACCAGCTTATTTTCTTTGTGCACAAAGTTTTATATCTACTGCTTTTCATTTGTCTCTCACTAAAAGTGGTAAACACAATCTGTAGAGTCAATTCAGTAAGTTACTGCAGTAGTTTTTTTGTTTGTTTGTTTTTAGACAGGGTCTCACGTCACCCAGGCTGGGGTACCGTGGCACAATCATAGCTCACTATAGCCTCCAACTCCTGGGCTCAAGCAATTTTCTTGCCTCAGTCTCCTGAGTACCAGGGACTACACAGGAGTGCACCACCACGCTTGACTAATTTTTTTTTTTTTTTTACTTTCTGTAGAGACAGGGTCTTGCTTGGTAGCACAGGCTAGTATCAAATTCCTGGCTTTCCAAGCAATCCCCCTGCCTCAGCCTCCTAAAGTCCTGAGATTACAGGTGTGAACCACTGCATCTGGCCTACAGTGGTTTCAAAGAGTCATGACAAAGGACTAAATATTCTTACAAGTAGGATGTTTTAAATAGTCATACCATTAAATTTTAAAAATAGGATTTACTGAGTTGTTAATTCTGTGAAAATTGGAAGTGCCTACCTTAAATTGACAGCAAAAATCCTTTATCCTGAAAGCAACAAAGTCTCCATTATATTGTACTTATTGGAACAGTTAACTATATACAACATCTTGTATATAATCAAGCAAGACTCAGAGAACAGCCCCACCAAATTTGTAATCTATTTTTGCACCTGAGATTTTATGTCAATACTTTGATTTAAGCCAATTTGGGATAATAGTTTCATATTAATATATAACAATTCCAAAATAGGTACAGGGTGTTAAATAATTTGTCTGGTAATTATCCATTACAAAGAAAGGCAATATTAATTTATTGGGCTACCCACATGGGCCTGCCTAGTTCCCTGGCCACATTTCCTCATTTGTTCATTCATTTCTCATTCATCCAACACTTATTGAAAGCTACCTATTTGCCACACAAAGAGTCAAACTCTGGGAACATGAAAATGAGTAAAACTTTCTGTCTCAGAGGTACTCACTATGCTACAGATCAACAGTTTTTCAACTGTAGCACATAGAATCGCTTGGTAAGCTTTAAAAGCACAGTGATGCCTAGGACCCACTCCTAGAAATTTTTACTGATTCTTGAGATGGGGATGGAGGTAGAAATGGACATTTAAAAAAAATTACCCGAGGGAATCTATAGTATGGTCAGGGTGAACACGGAGACATGCGTACAATTAACAATTAAGTAAAATGCAACTATAAGAGAGGGAACATGGACAGACAGTAACCAATTTTAAAGGTAGGACTTAAAGAACTCTGGCTGAGAGGGCACAACAAGCCCCTCTAGTTCAGACCTTCGAGTAGACAGGCTGCAGTTCTGTCTCTACTGACCCATCTTCAGAATGCATCTTAGCCCAGTTGACCACTCCATTTTAACTATGACCTCAATGACCACCAAGAATCGTTTAATTTGGCCGGGCGTGGTGGCTCACGCCCATAACCCCAGCACTTTGGGAGGCCGAGGCGGGTGGATCATCTGAGGTCAGGAGTTCGAAACTAGCCTGGCCAACATGGTGAAACTCCGTCTCTACTAAAAATACAAAACTTTGGCCGTGTGTGGTGGCACATGCCTATAGTCCCAGCTACTCGGGAGGCTGAGGCAGGAGAATTGCTTGAACCCGGGAGACAGAGGTTGCAGTGGGCCAAGATCATGCCACTGCACTCCAGCCTGGGCAACAAGAGGGAAACTCCGTCTCAAAAAAAAAAAATTGTTTAATTTGCAAATGTTCTGCCCCCCCCCTTTCTTCATTGTTGAAGCACTAACACACTTACCTTTAGTATTCTTCTTTCCTCTCTTACCCTTCTTAGCCTCTTTTGTCTTCATCTCCCTTTTAACCAGATAGGGACTGCAGGGAGGATTCATACCAGACTCAAGTATGGAGAAACTCCACATCTGCCTGTGCCCTCCAACCCTGAGATACCTGCCCTCTTCTCCCTGAAATTTTGCCATGCCTTCTTGGGCTACAACTATGTAGTAGGAAAAAAACCCTGTAGGAGATTCTTATAAGTCTTCATTTAAACACTGAAAACTATACTCACTCTATGTGACAATGCTTCTGTATCAATGATTTTACATCTATAGATCTAGTTTTGGTCTTGTTCCAAAGCTCTAAACCAGTATTTTCAATTTCCAAAAGCCAGTGCACATCTCTCTTTGAATCTCCTTCAGGGCCTTTGTACTGGCTCTTCACTCTTCATAGATCTGAGCTATTCTATATAGTAGCTACTAGCCAGGCATGTTTATTGAGTGCTTGAAATGTGAGTTATCTAAATTGAGATGTCCAGATTTTGAAGACTTAGCAGAAAAAAAGAATGTAAAATATCTCAATATTTTTAAGTACATGTTGAAATAATACTTTTAATATACCAAGTTAAGGAAAATGTATTATAAAATTAATTTAACCTGTTTCTTTGTACTTGTTTATGTGGCTTTATAGATAAGGCTTGCGTTGTATTTCTACCGGATAACCTTTGTCTAGACCTCCTCACCACTCCTGGGTCTCTGCATGGTTGGCTCCTTTCTCATCATTTAGATCTCGGTTCAATGTCACCTCCTCAAATATATAGTATAAGGAACACCCTGAATTTACTTAAATGGAAGTCAGTGGGCCACAATCTAAAAGATTCTAATTCAATGTTTCTAGGATATAAATCTTTGTATAAAGTTCAAATTTATCACTTATAATACTGCCAAATATCCATGTCTGAATATACAGTTTGCCAATCATTCAAGTAAAAAAATAATGTGCCACGAAAAGGTACCGACTTCAACTCTCAACTAAAACAACTGAACATGGGTTTTTCCTCAAGACCATCATCAGCCATCAGTAGACTGCACAAGTGCTCTATGGGTTCTTCTCATTTTTTTCCCACAAAGAGTATTTTTAAAAAGATGTACTTAAAAGTAAAGATTTAATGAAATATTATTTACTGCTTCGATAAACAGGTTTTCTGCATCTGTATGGTGGTAAAGAATAAAAGGACTCTTAGTATAGATTGTCACTATTGCCTTGATTTTGCTAAGGGACCCACAGTTTTACCCACTATTGCTTTTGTATTATTTGTGCAAATGTCAACACAGTGAAAAAGGCAAACATCTTAATATTACCAAGAAAACAGTTTTGACCGGATTCTTTGAAAAGGTCTCACAGACACCAGGGGCATGAACCACATTTTGAAAAATGCTACTTTATACAAAACAGCTATCTCAAAAATGTTGTTTTTGAAAATCTTACTTCTCAATAACATTCTTTAAAATACTTAGGAACGAAAGATGAGTCCCTATGGAGAAACATATTTATAACAGATTAGGTTGAAATTTTTTATAATACCAAGCACTGGAATTATAACCTCCATAACGAAGTTGCATTTCTTGGTCTATCCTTTGCTATTTGCTACACTTTATGGTGAAATACCAGCATTTGACACAGTAATAATTCTACGTTCCTGGGTCTCTAGTCTTTGCTGACCTTTTTATTTGTTATTCATAAATTTAAACTTGAAATGAGGTGAACAAAATTATAAATTAAAATTAAACTAAAGTTAGAAAATATGAATAAAACAATTTTTAAAATTGAAACAGAATTCAGATATCTTCTCCAAAGCAAGTTGGAAGGGGAATATAAGCATAAATGTTGTAACTGCCAAATTTTACCAATCTTTTAAGAAATAATCTTTATAACCTATAAACTGTAGTCCAGAAAACAGAAAAGAAAAAATAGCTCCTCCAAATAATTCTATAAGAGTAGTATGACTTTGATATATTAACTAGACAAGGAAATATAAAACTAGACAAGGAGAATATGAAAAAAATATAAGCCAAACTATTTATAAACATAGATGCTAAAATTCTAAATAAAATATTAGCCAACAGAATCCATCAATGAATTAAAATAATAATACATTTTGACCAAGTAAGATTACTTTCAGGAATTCAAGAATGGACAAAATTGGGTGAAAAACTATTGAATATACTGAAATAACAGATTAAAAGAAAAAACATGCTCATCTTAAAAGCTGCAAAAAATAAAACTCTTGGTGAAATTCAACATGTAGTCAGAAATGAAAAACAAAACCAAAAAACACCACCCTAGCAATAGAAGGAAACTTCCTTAACCTGAGAGAAAGGGAGTTTATCGAAAACATTAGCAATTATACAATACTTGATGGTGAAACTTTAAAATCATTCCATTAAAATCAGGGAGAACACAATAATGCTATTTGCCCTATTATTCAAATTTGTAGCAGGACTCCTAGCTAATGCTAGTAAATAAGAGTTATAGCATCTGAAAGCGTTAACAGTGGAAAAAAAAAAAAAAAAACTAAGTGCCTGTTAATACATGACATCATTTTTGGTTTTTAGGTTACAGGTGTTTCCATCTTGTTAGAAATACAGCAGGCCCTTGAATAACATTGTTTTACTCAATATCAGTTATAAAATTGATAAGGAAAAGAAAGTCAATTTCCATTGTAACATTGATGAGAAAAATAATTCCTGACCAGAGTCACTGTCTGTGTGGAGTTTGCATGCTCTCCCCATATTTCTGCAGGTTTTCTGTGGGCACTGCAGTTTCCTCCCATGTCCTAAAGATGTACATGTTAGATTAATTGGCATGTCTTAATGGTGCCAATCTGAGATGGTGGGAGTGTACCCTGTGATGGAATGGTGCCCTGTCCAGGGCTGGTTCCCACCTTGTACCCTGAGCTGACAGATTAGGTTTCTGTCACCTGCAACCCTAAACTAGAATAACTGGGTGAATATTGATCTTATTTTCTCAAATGTCTTGATTTCTTAAATGTCTGTATAGCTCACATTTACTTTAATGTTTAATATTAGAAGTGTTTTGGTCTTTACTTAAAAGTTTGATGTTTTTGTGGCCAGAAATATGCCATAGGCAATTAACTCTTATTTATATCAATTAGCCAATGGTAAAATTGGTTTCATAATACTAAATTCTGATTAAAGATGCAGTTTCCAAGAACTTATCGATGACATTAAGTAAGGACTTACTGCACATAAATAACAACAGTTAGCAAGTTTGTTCCCTGATGCTGAGGAACTGGGGAGAACACATGTATGAATAAACAAAACTTATATTACACACACACACAACATACCCCTTTGATATGGTATTTCTTTATTTCCTAACTACATAGGAGGTGGTTAATAACTATTTGCTTACTACAATGATTTTAACTACATCACTTTCATACACTTGGTATATAAAACTTTCCTATATTAGTAAATATGCTTGGTTTAAAAATGTTTAAATTCAACTTTTGGACTTACATGAAATACTTACAGTATTACTAATCAGCTAGAAGACACTCTACCCCCAATATGTACATTTGTCACTAGGATAACTGGTGAGGATAAGATCATGGAAAATATTTTCCTATATAGTTTTCTTTATTTGAAGGAGAAACCACACTACTCAAAAAAAAAATCTCCTGGGATACAATGTTAAATTTATAAATAAGCTAACATAATACCTGATAAGCTTCTGTGGTACTAGAAATACACTAATTTCTAACATACTATTATTTCCTACTCTGGGTACTGGTATTTTACATACATATATACACGTTCAGTTTATGAAAATTCATTTGCTGTATACTTGTGATCTGTTCACTTTTCTATATGTATATTTCAATATGAAAATTTCTTTTAAAACTTGTAACTTGTAAACAAGAAAAAAACAACCCCATCAAAAAGTGGGCAAAGGATATGAACAGACACTTCTCAAAAGAAGACATTTATGCAGCCAAATAACACATGAAAAAATGCTCATCATCACTGGCCATCAGAGAAATGCAAATCAAAACCACAATGAGATACCATCTCACACCAGTTAGAATGGCCATCATTGGCCGGGCGCGGTGGCTCACGCTTGTAATCCCAGCACTTTGGGAGGCCGAGGCGGGCGGATCACGAGGTCAGGAGATCGAGACCACAGTGAAACCCTGTCTCTACTAAAAATACAAAAAATTAGCCAGGCGTGGTGGCGGGCGCCTGTAGTCCCAGCTACTCGGAGAGGCTGAGGCAGGAGAATGGCGTGAACCCAGGAGGCGGAGCTTGCAGTGAGCCGAGATTGAGCCACTGCACTCCAGCCTGGGCGACAGAGTGAGACTCTGTCTCAAAAAAAAAAAAAAAAAAAAAAAAAAAAAAGAATGGCCATCATTAAAAAGTCAGGAAACAACAGGTGCTGGAGAGGATGTGGAGAAATAGGAACACTTTTACACTGTTGGTGGGACTGTAAACTAGTTCAACCATTGTGGAAGTCTGTGTGGTGATTCCTCAGGGATCTAGAACTAGAAATACAATTTGACACAGCCATCCCATTACTGGGTATATACCCAAAGCATTATAAATCATGCTGCTATAAAGACACATGCACATGTATGTTTACTGCAGCACTATTCACAATAGCAAAGACTCGGAACCAGCCCAAATGTCCAACAATGATAGACTGGATTAAGAAAATGTGGCACATATACACCATGGAATACCACGCAGCCATAAGAAATGATGAGTTCATGTCCTTTGTAGGGACATGGATGAAGCTGGAAACCATCATTCTCAGCAAACTATCGCAAGGACAAAAAACCAAACACCGCATGTTCTCACTCATAGGTGGGAACTGAACAATGAGAACGCATGGACACAGGAAGGGGAACATCACACACCGGGGCCTGTTGTGGGGTGGGGGAAGGGGGGAGGGATAGCATTAGGAGATATAACTAATGTTAAATGACGAGTTAATGGGTGCAGCACACCAACATGGCACATGTATACATATGTAACAAACCTGCAAGTGTGTCTCTCTTCCTTTCCCTCTTTTCCTCTCATCAATATAACCTCATGCTTGCCTCTGTTTGATAACAGTAGGTAAAGGATGCCCAATATGGGGCACTGCCTACAGTGACAACTCTCATTATTGGGCCCTGGTTAAAAGGTCAAGGTTTTCGGATAGGTAAAAGTCAAGCCCTTGCAATGAGACAAGAAATCCCAGATGTGTTTTCCCACCATTGCCCATATGGGGATTATTTATCTATCACCAAGGAAATACTGGAGAACAAGAAAGTGTGGAAATGAACCCAGGCTGATCTTTCATTATAAAAGTCTTATATAACAGATAAATTTATATGTGGATAAACAGTACCAGCCCTTGTCCTACCAAAGAACTGGTTAAATGCTAAAGAAGATTTTCATAATCCAAATCCTAAACATTGGGAATGGGCCAAGATAGAAAGATCTAATGTAACACTGAGAACCTCTCAAAACAGATAACTTTGTGAATTGCTATCCTTTATATTGACTGATGTTAATTTTTTTTTTAAAAAAAGCTTTATTAAGATATAATTGGTATACAAAAATTGCATATATTCAATATATACATTTTGATGAGTTTTGACATATGTATATGCCCAAGATTCTATCACCACAATCAAGTTACTCGATATATCCATCACTTCCAAAAATTTCCTTGTCCTTTGTAGGGTTTGGTTTTGGTTAAGAACACTTAAAATGAAATCTATCCTCTTATTTAAAGTGCATAATACTGTACTGTTAACTATAGGTAATATGTTGCACATCGGATCTGTAGAACTTATTCATCTTACATAACTAAAACTGTATACCCATTAAGCAACAGTTACCGATTTCCTTTTCCCCATCCCAACAGTCACAATTCTATTCCCTGCATCTATGAGTTTGACTATCTTAGATAACCTCATATGTGTATTTGCCCTTCTGTGACTGCCTTATTTCACTTAGCATAAGTTCTCTAGGTGCATCCATGTTGTTACAAATGGTAGGATTTCCTTCTTTTTCAATGCTGAATGTTTCATTAAATATATATATATATATTTATATACACATACATACATACATACATATATGTATGCCACACTTTCTGCAGGCATTCATCTGTCAATAGGCACCTGGTTTTTTCTCCCCTTATTTTGGCTACTCTGAATAATGCTGAAACGAACACGAGGATGCAATTATCTCTTTGAGACTGTTATTTCAATTATTCTGTATATATATCAGACATAGGATTGCTGGATCATGTGGTAGTTCTAATTTTCTGTAGACCTCCATACTGTTTTTGTTTGTTTTTTTAAATGGAATCTCACTCTGTCACCCAGGCTGGAGTGCAGTGGTGCGATCTCAGCTCACAGCAACCTCCACCACCTGGGTTCAAGTGATTCTCCTGCCTCAGCCTCCTGAGTAGCTGGGATTACAGGCACACGCCACCATGCCTGGCTAATTTTTGTATTTGTACTAGAGACAGGGTTTCACTGTGTTGGTCAGGCTGGCTTTGAACACCTGACCTCACGATCCGCCACCCTCAGCCTACCAAAGTGCTGGGATTACAGGAGTGAGCCACCATGCCTGGCCACTCCATACTGTTTTTAATAGTGACTACACCATTTGATATTCCCACCAATGTGTACAAAATTTCTCTACATCCCGGCCAACCCTTACCTTTTATTTGATAATATCCTAACAGGTGTGAGGGAATATTTCCTTGTAATTCTGAACTGCCTTTCCCTGATGACTACTGATATGAAGAACCCTTTCATGTATCTAGTGGCCATTTGTATGTCTTCTTAGCAAAAATGTCCATTCAAGTCTATTACCCATTTTTAATTGTTTTGTTTGTTTGCTATCTCAAAATCAGGCATATATGATCAAGTGATCTTTGACAAGGGTGTCAAGACCACGGTGGGGGAAAAGGACAGTTTCTTCAACAAATGATGCTAAGAAAACTGGACACCCACATGCAGAAAAAATAAAATTGGACACCTATCTTATACCATATGCAAAAATCAACTCAAAATGAATTAAACACTTAAACGATAAGATCTGAACCTGTAAAGCTCTTGGAAGAAAATAGAGAAAGTTTTTTAGCATTAGTCTTGGAAAGGATTTCTTGAATTTGACACAAAATGGACAGGCAATAAAACTAAAAATAGACAAGTAAAACCACATCAAACCAAAAAGTTCTGCACAGCAAAGGAAACAACAAACAGAGTGAAAAGGCAACGTATGGAATGGGATAAAAATATCTGGAAACCATTTAGATGATAAGGTGCTAATATAAAAAATATATAATAATCTTCTAAAATTCAATAGCAAAACATAAGCCAATTAAACACTGCCATATCAGTCTTTAAAGTCATTAGACAACAGAAAAAATACGTTTGTATTTCATGCATTGACCTTTGTGAAATAGTCTATATTTTCTATCAGAATAGTAAAGAAAGACAATTTCCAATTAGTGCTTTCTAGCAGTTTCATCACCTTGTATTAACATCTAAGTATCCGCGGGGAGGAAAAGGATGAATAGGTGAAATGTAGGAGAATTTTAGGGCAGTGAAACAATACTGTATGATATTGTAATGGTGGACACATGATGTTATACATTTGTAAATACCCAGAGAACTATACAACTCCAAGAATGAATCCTAATGTAAATTATTAATTTTAGTTAATATTCATTAATTGTAACAAGTGTACCACATTAATACAAAGGGTTAATGATAGGAGAAACTGCAGGGTAAGAGGAAGCATTCTGTACTTTCCATACAGAAATAAATGGGAACTTTCTGTAACTTTCTGCTCATTTTTTCTATAAACAGACTGCTCTAAAAATAGTCTATGAATTTAAGAGACTAATTATTTTGACATCTAATAACAATACCATCTACTCAAAGTTACTGGTATTAACAAAAAAAGGAGAAGTTTACTTTTTTCTTGGGTTTTTACACCCTTCTTTTGAAATTTAATATCAACATTGCTTTTCTGAATGTAAAAAAAGTTACACTTTTGTCAGTATGATATATGTACTAGTCTGCTTGGGTTTCAATAACAGAATACCATAGGCTGGGGGGCTTAAACAACAGAAAATTATTTTTTCACAGCTCTGAATGCTGGAAATTCAAATAAGATGTTGGTAGGGTTGTTTTCTGGTGAGGCTTCTCATTTTGCCTTGCAGACAGCCACATTCTTACTGTGTCCTCACATGGCCTTTCCTCTGTGCATGTGTACTTCTGGTGTCTCCTCCTCTTAGGAAGAGGAGTCCTACTGGGTTACAGCCCCACCCTTTTGACCTCATTTAACATTAATTACCTCCTTAAAAACCTTATCTCCAAATTGGGGGTTAGGACTTCAACATATGGATTTAGGGGAGAGGACACAGTTCAATCTGTAACATTCTTCCCTCTGGACCCCCAAATTCGTGTCCTCTTCACAGGCAAAAAAACATTCACTCCATCCCAACAGCTCCCAAAAGTCTTAACTCATGTTAGCATCAACTCCAAATCCAAAGTCTCATCTAAATATCATCTAAATCAGGTATGGATGAGACTCAAGGTATGACTAATCACGAGGCAAAATTCCTCTCCAGCTGTGAAACTGTGAAAGCATGCAACGTATATGCTTCTAAAACAGAATGGTGGCACATGCATAGGGTTGCCATTCCCATTGTAAAAGGGAGAAATCAGAACAAAGAAAGGGGTGACAGGTCGCAAGCCAGTCCATAACCTAGCAAGACAAATTCCATTAGATATAAAGGCACAATAATAATTCTTTCTGGCTTAATGCTCTGACCTACAGGCCCACCATAACAGCGGTTTTGCTTTCTTGGCCCACTGAGATGGTAGACCTGCTCCCTTGGCTCTGGGTGACAGCCTTGCCCCTAAGACTATGGACACAAGTATACAAATATTCAACTGCTAAAACTGAGGAGATGGCCCTATACTCAAACTGAGGAAGAAACAGCCTTAGCCCTGTGAGTCTGTGTGCTCTGGGCCTGTGGAGGCATCTCCGTATCATCTTCAGGTCCTTATCTTTTGTTGAAGGACAAGGTATATTCATAGTCAGATAGGTCTATGGTCCTTTTCTGTAGAATCCCAGAAGTCTGAAGGCCTTACTTTATTTTGTCCTGTCTTGTCTCCTTTAATCCAAAATGGCAGTATCTCTGCTGCTATAATCCCATCATAGTATTATGGATGGAAAGATTGTCCAACCATACAGTGAGTGTCCTCTCCAAAACATGCTTTCCAGTATTTATTATACAATATAAACAGGCTGAGAATTTTCAGAATCTTAATTTCTGGTTCTCTTTAGCTTAAAATTCCTTGTATAATTCATCTTTCTCATTTTGAGTTGACTGTAAGCAGTAAGGAGAAACCGGGCCACTTCTTCAACGCTTTGCTTACAAATCTCCTCTGCTAAATATTCAAGGTCATCACTCACAAGTTCTACCTTCCACAAAGCACTAGAATAAAATTCAGCCAAGGTTTTTCTCTTTTTTTTTTTTTTTTTTTTGGCACTTTATAACAAGGACTACCTTCTTCCAATTTCCCATAACACAGTCCTCATTTCTGTCTGAGACTTCACCAGAATCACCTTTAACATCCACATTCCTACCAATGATTCCTTCAAGTTAATCTAGGCTTTTTCTAACAGATGCATCAAAACTCTTCCAGCCTCCACATATTACCTAATTCCAAAGTGTTTCTAAATTTTTATATGTTTGTTACAGGAGAATACCAATTCACAGTACCAAAATATGCACTATTCTGCTTGGGCTACCATAACACAATACCACCGATTGGGTGGTTTAAACCAAAGAAATTTATTGTCTCATAGTTCTGGAGGCTGAAAGTCTAAGATCAAGGTATTGGCAGGTTTTCTTTCTGGTAAGACCTCTCTTCTTGGCCAGCAGATGGCCACTTTCTTGCTGAGTCCTTATATGTCCTTTCCTCTGTTTGTGTACACTTCAGATGTCTCTTCCTCTTCTTACAATTACACTAGTCCTATTAGATTGGGGTTTTGCCCTGTGACCTCATTTAACCTTAATTTTCCCTTTATGACCTCATGTCCAAATACAGTCACATTGGGAGTTAAGGCTTTAACATATGAATTTTGGGGCAGGGGTGAGGGACACAATTCAGTCCATAACAGTACCTATAGAACCCAAGCCAGTCCTCCCAATTTTGTCATTATTAGAATGCTCATGTTTATTATGTGTCTTTTCTGTTATACTTCATGCATAGAATAAAGTCATGGCACAAAAAAAAACCCACCAAATATTTCTCAAAGGGTAAAAATCCTGTTAGTGAACAAGAAAGAAAAATCAAGAACAGAAATGATCAAGGAGTTTAGAGCTCCCTTAGCAATTATCAATATCTTTCTTAAAACTTAAGATAAAAATTCAAGTGAGGTGAAATTGATAAATTTACGAAAGGAGCAAAGCATACCAACTTAGAAAATAAAATGCTTAAATAATTTAGCCAGTTCAAACCATCTCAGGGCAAATAATATTTCCGAATTTTGTTTTTTTTTTTTTTTTAAAAACTATCCATACCTCCTGGGCACTTAAAAATATGTACTTTTTTTTTTGTTTACAAGAACCATAATGTATTTGTAACCATTAAGTTTAGCATAATTAATCACCTAAAGGTTGTATACTGTAAGTGCTCAGGACCTTATGTCTCCAGAAAATGAGAAAGAACATTCCTTTTGTAGATATAAAGAAATACCATGTCCTTAATGTAAGGGAAATCTCACTGTTACACATGGCATGGCAATCCCAACAGTAATCCATAACTGCTTTGTTGAAATGGGCTTTGGAATCCGTGGCTGTTAACATGAGCAGAACATCATACATAATAACTCTGTCAGATGAGCTGCACAGATATTAATTATTTTGTAAAACTGATTACATGTCAGCTCACCCTACTGATATTGAATCTTCTTGATGTCTATTGTGAGCCGGAAGAACTGAAATAAAAGGAGTCCAAATCCAAGCAGGCCACAGCAAAGAAATACTAGCAACACTACAGTCAATGATCTGTGAAATGCTGCAAAAACGTAAAATGGCTGAGTTTGCAAAACAACAGACAACCACCTAATTTGTTTGTGAATCATTTAAGAACACCTTAGGACACAAAAAGTAATCCTATGTTAAGTAGAAATTAAAACAGCTTCTCACAGTTATGGCCAGATGCCTATGGAATGTATGTGCCTTACTTACTCAGTTCAATGAATATTTCAAGTACCTGTATTATTTGGTGAAAGATAGTTTGTAATCCAGGATCCCTCTCATATTACTGTTCAATCTTTGTGAAAGATACCAGATACTTCATCTACACAGACGGTGTCCGGTGATTTCTAAACGGTCATTTTATAATTCTATGCTGCAGTAATGAAAACTGCATTTGAAACTGCTAATTTATGAACTCAAACTGTCCAACACAAATTAGAGAAAGACCACAGTCTTCTAAAATAATTGTTGGTGTTTATATACTTCTGTGTTTGAACATGATAAAGTCAACTTCAACAGTTTAAATGGTTCTGCATATACTTTGGTGTTCACATCTATAAGTATTTTTCCTATCTCCATCTAGCCACCTCTCACCTTCCTTATTTCTACTTTTCTTCTACCTTCTCTGGGTTTGTTGAGTTAGGCATAGTGCAATGCATAATAAACAACCTTAACGACAAAAAGTAATATGAATTTGTCATTGTAATTGCTACCAGTACTTCATATCCTGTCCCATAGGTTCTTAAGTCACACACTTCAATTAAAGTTGAACAGCACTTCTTTATTCTTGTAAACTGACTCATTTTCCCTTTTCTTTTTCTTACAACTATATCTCAGGCACTTAGTCTTGAATGCCCACTGCAGTCTTTCAATCCAAGTGACACCTTTAAGAATTATGAAATATTACTGAAGAAATGCAGACATGTGTTCTGATTAGTTTTGTCCATTTTAATTGCTACCTCTCTTTCATAAAAGAATGAATTTTAAAGAAGAATGAAAGTAATAATAAGCAGGACCCATATATTCACTGACTTCTTACACACTACTTTCTTATGGGAAAAATATATGAAAAGGTAGAAATTGCATGCAGAATTAAGAGAGTTGTACAAAATGCTGAAATACACTTTTCAAAATGGTGTGTGCATGTCGGTATTTATATGGGACTCTCAGAAACATCATATGATGAGGATACAAGTTCTGGCTCCAAAGAAGAGTTTTCATTATTTATGGAGATTCTTGAGCAATCCAGGACATGATACATCTAAATATAATTTTAATAAGGTGCCAATAATATTTCTGTTTGGACCATAAAGATACAGTAAAGAAGAAAATAAAATCAGGAAATTTCTTTTCAGTTAATATTCAATAATCATTTGCTGAGAAACTATTATTTTGTCCCAGAACATAAAGAATAACAAAGACATGCGCTATGAAAGCATATGAGAGGGTGAGAGGGGTTCTAAGCCAATTGACTGGGAGAGAACAGGCAAAAATTATCAGGGTTCTCAAAGGAAAACATCTAAATAAAGACTTCAGCCTGAGGTCAAATGGAGCCTTCTTCCCCCCAAGTACTTCTCAGGCTGACTTCTTAGAACGGGAAATACAGGCTAAAACATACTTACCTTATGTTAAGTATTTTATCATGACATAAAGCGTTGTTTTAACCAAATGTTGATAATAAGTATTTGTCTAATTTGCCATACTCTTACTAGATACATTCTTCTTGATGTATCAGTAATCAAGAAAGGATTCAGATGAAAGGCGGCTGCATAGACAAGCACACTGACTTGACCAAAATCCTTTTTACTTCAGGGCCAGAGGAATTGTCACACACAGAAACATTTTGTTTGATACAGAGGCAACTATATTAGATTACCTCAAAAGATACAGCTCCAAAAAATTGCCAGATAATGGAGAAAAAAAAAGCAGGTATCTCCTAGCAGATAAAACACTGACCAATAAAGCACTGCCTGGGAAGCCAAGAGACTTGGGCTTGTTTACTTATTTATCCCACCATCTTCCCCAAAAGAGAGTTTTACGTTCCTAGCACTTTTATTGTTTGCTCTGTTCCTAAACAGCTTTTACCTTTGTTCATCTGGTACCTTTGTTGATCTGTTACCTATGCCTTTATGTTGTACTTTTGTCTTTGCGTCACCAGATAACACACTAATGTGTACATCTGAATCTTCCTCTACTTGTAAACTCCCAGAGAAAGGGCATAAGCAGTAGCTCAAGTTTTTGTAGCCCCCCTCAATACCACAGGCTGCCTTGTATGTGACTATATACGTTGCTGAAATGAATTTGTGGCAATTAGAGCTACTGTTCTCTCTTTGGGCATTGAAAGGAAATCCAAACATATCAGGTATAAACCACATTCTTTATTTCATTTAAATTCACCTAAGAGCCAAACCAATGTTTAAATACATTAGGTTGAATTACATGGGAAAAAAAACCTAATTAGAAACTAAATTATGATTTACATACTCATATGCTTCTGGTTGAATCAAAATGCTTGTCCTAGTATACAATACACTTCTACAAGCTTCTGCCCTTTCCCTAGTAAACTCTTAATTTACTCATAATTACATAAAGTAAGAAAAGAAAAATGAGATAAAGTAGTACTTTTTAAATGATTATATTTATTTTTAAATAAAAGTCTCTGAGTGTAAAACAGGACTATGTTTATGAAAAGTACCAACTAACTCTTCTACCAGACAAACACTGTTATGATGAAAAATGCTGCTACAGGAATATAGCCAAAAGTTGGATTAAGGTGATAGCAATGAAGGTGTTAAGTTATCATCAAATTCTAGATATACACTGAAAGTAAAGCAGAGATGATTTCCAGACAGATTGGATGTAGAGTCTATGAGGAGATAAGGATCTCCAAATTCTTTGTTATATG
This sequence comes from Symphalangus syndactylus, assembly GCF_028878055.3. Classification (NCBI taxonomy): domain Eukaryota; kingdom Metazoa; phylum Chordata; class Mammalia; order Primates; family Hylobatidae; genus Symphalangus; species Symphalangus syndactylus. The sequence continues at coordinate 35,523,408 of NC_072440.2, forward strand.
CAACTGTAAAGATGAAACTGCCATCAACGGGTATGGGAAAGGCTGCCAGTGAAACAGAAAGGACAGTCAGGAGTTTGGTTTGTGATATCTTTAGGTATGAGATCTCTGAACAAAAGATTTAAACGTGGGATGGTTCTCTAAAGCCATGAAAATAAATGATATCTACAAGGTTGTGAGTATGCACAGAGAAAAGACCAAAGACTGAGCCCTGGGTTTACCTAAATTTTCTGGGGATATATTAACTCTCATTCATTTCCTCATGGATCTGCAGTTTGGGAAGTGAACTTATCTTTATCATGAGACTATCATGGGCCCTTGAGAACCTGTCCCTCCTGGAAACAGGGTTTCACACTGTATCTGCCAGGTGTTCCAAAGGCATCACCAGTCCAGGGATGCTTTATATAAATTTCTCAGTTTGGAAGTCTTTGGCTCACCCTAATAGTATAAATTCAAATCCCCAAACCTGAAATTTGGGATTCTCAGGTGATATGGAGGATGTCAGAATCTAAAAATGAATTGAAAAAGAGAAAGAATCCAATCAAGCAGTTATTGTACCTTTGCAATACAGACTATTTCATGGTAACCAAATAGTTGGTGAGCAAAAGTTCTTCAGTAAAGAAGCACAGTGCTAAAAAATGAAGGGTGATTATATTAAAATTACCATTTTTGACCCCTGATGAAATAATGGATCTAGATAAAACCATCAATAGACACTAAAACAATTAGAAAAAAAGATAATAAAGTACCTTATAATGGGCAAATAAGGCTGTTCCCATTTACACTCAAAGATCAAACCAAAATCACTAAAAACAGGACAACGGTATGAGTTTGCTAGGACTACCATAACAAAGTACCACAGACTGGGTAGTTTAAACAACAGAAACTTATTGTCTCACAGTTCTGGAGACTAGAAGCCAAAAATCAAGACATCAGCAGGTTTGGTTTCTTCTGTGACCTCTCTCCTTGGGCTGCAGATGGCTGTCTTCTCAACGTGTCCTCACATGATCTTTCCTCTGTAGGCACACATACCCAGTAGGTCTTTATGTGTCCAAATTTGTTCTATGTATAAGGACACCAGTCAGATTGGATTAGTGCCCACACTAACAACTCATTTTAACTTAATCACCTCTTTAAAGTCCCTATCCTCCAAATACAGTCATGTTCAGAGGTACTAGGAATTAGGCCTTCAACACATGAATTTGGGGGTGCCCAATTCAGCCTAATAAAGCTATTATAGAGATTGATGTTTTAGAAAATCCATTAAAGAACACAGTCTGAGTTTCAGGATATCATATGTGCTTTAACTATATGTTACTATGCTGTTTATGAAACTATCCATCAAAAAATACATACTTTCTGACTGGGCATGGTGGCTCACGCTTGTAATCCCAGCACTTTCAGAGGCCAAGGCGGGCAGATCACTTGAGGCCAAGAGTTCAAGACAAGCCTGGCCAAGAAGGTGAAACCTTATCTCTACTAAAAATACACAAATTAGCCAGGTGTGGTGGCACATGCCTGTAATCCCAGCTACTCAAGAGGCTGAGACATGAGAATTGCTCGAAACAGGGAGGTGGAGATTGCAGTGAGACAAGATAGCACCACAACACTCCAGGTTAGGCAACAGAGAGAGACTGCGTTAAAAAAAAAAAAAAAAAGGTATACTTTCTCCCTTTTTAATAGCCAATAGGCCAGAAAGTGGTATATCCTTCATATATTTAAAACTAAAATTTCGGGGGTGGAGCCAAGATGGCCGAATAGGAACAGCTCCAGTCTACAGCTCCCAGCCTGAGCGACACAGAAGATGGGTGATTCCTGCATTTCTGTTTGAGGTACCGGTTTCATCTCACTAGGGAGTGCCAAACAGTGGGTGCAGGACAGTCCATGAAGCGCACTGTGTGCCAGCCAAAGCAGGGCGAGGCATTGCCTCACTCAGGAAGCGCAAGGGGTTAGGGAATTCCCTTTCCTAGTCAAAGAAAGCAGTAACAGACGGCACCTGGAAAATCGGGTCAGTCCCACCCTAATACTGCGCTTTTCCAACGGGCATGCAAAACAGCACACTAGGAGATTGTGTCCTGCACCTGGCTCGGAGGGTCCTATGCCCGCGGAGTCTCGCTGATTGCTAGCACAGCAGTCTGAGATCAAACTGCAAGGCAGCAGCAAGGCTGGGGGAGGGGCGCCCACCATTGCCCAGGCTTGCTTAGGTAAACAAAGCAGCCAGGAAGCTTGAACTGGGTGGAGCCCACCACAGCTTAAGGAGGCCTGCCTGCCTCTGTAGGCTCCACCTCTGGGGGCAGGGCACAGACAAACAAAAAGTCAGCAGGAATCGCTGCAGACTTAATGTCCCTGTCTGACTGACAGCTTTGAAGAGAGCAGTGGTTCTCCCAGCATGCAGCTGGAGATCTGAGAACGGACAGACTGCCTCCTAAAGTGGGTCCCTCACCCCCGAGCAGCCTAACTGGGAGGCACCCCCAGTAGGGACAGACACCTCACTCAGCCAGGTACTCCTCTGAAACAAAACTTCCAGAGGAACTATCAGACAGCTGAATTTGTAGTCTCACGAAAATCTGCTGTTCTGCAGCCACCACTGCTGAGACCCAGCCAAACAGGGTCTGGAGTGGACCCCTAGTAAACTCCAACAGACCTGCAGCTGAGGGTCCTGTCTGGTAGAAGGAAAACTAACAAACAGAAAGGACATCCACATCAAAAACCCATCTGTACATCACCATCATCAAAGACCAAAAGTAGACAAAACCACAAAGATGGGGAAAAAACAGAGCAGAAAAACTGGAAACTCTAAAAAGCAGAGCACCTCTCCTCCTCCAAAGGAATGCAGTTCCTCACCAGCAACAGAACAAAGCTGGATGGAGGATGACTTTGATGAGTTGAGAGAAGAAGGCTTCAGACAATCAAACTACTCCGAGCTACGGGAGGAAATTCAAAACAATAGCAAAGAAGTTAAAAACTTTGAAAAAAAATTAGACGAATGGATAACTAGAATAACCAATGGAGAGAAGGGTGTAAAGGAGCTGATGGAGCTGAAAGCCAAATATCGAGAACTACGCGAAGATTGCAGAAGCCTCGGTAGCAGATGCGATCAACTGGAAGAAAGGGCATCACTGATGGAAGATGAAATGAATGAAATGAAGCGAGAAGGGAAGTTTAGAGAAAAAAGAATAAAAAGAAATGAACAAAGCCTCCAAGAAACTTGGGACTATGTGAAAAGACCAAACCTACGTCTGACTGGTGTACCTGAAAATGACGGGGAGAATGGAACCAAGTTGGAAAACACTCTGCAAGATATTATCCAGGAGAACTTCCCCAATCTAGCAAGGCAGGCCAACATTCAGATTCAGGAAATACAGAGAACACCACAAAGATACTCCTTGAGAAGAGCAACTCCAAGACACATAATTGTCAGATTCACCAAAGTTGAAATGAAGGAAAAAATGTTAAGGGCAACCAGAGAGAAAGGTCGGGTTACCCACAAAGGGAAGCCCACCAGACTAACAGCTGATCTCTCAGCAGAAACTCTACAAGCCAGAAAAGAGTGGGGGCCGACATTCAACATTCTTAAAGAAAAGAATTTTCAACCCAGAATTTCATATCCAGCCAAACTAAGCTTCATAAGTGAAGGAGAAATAAAATACTTTACAGACAAGCAAACGCTGAGTGATTTTTGTCACCACCAGGCCTGCCCTAAAAGAGCTCCTGAAGGAAGCACTAAACATGGAAAGGAACAACCGGTACCAGCCACTGCAAAAACATGCCAAACTGTAAAGACCATCAAAGCTAGGAAGAAACTGCATCAACTAAGGAGCAGAATAACCAACTAACATCATAATGACAGGATCAGATTCACACATAACAATATTAACTTTAAATGTAAATGGGCTAAATGCTCCAATTAAAAGACACAGACTGGCAAACTGGATAAGGAGTCAGGACCCATCAGTGTGCTGTATTCAGGAAACCCATCTCACGTGCAGAGACACACATAGACTCAAAATAAAGGGATGGAGGAAGATCTATCAAGCAAATAGAAAACAAAAAAAGGCAGGGGTTGCAATCCTAGTCTCTGATAAAATAGACTTTAAACCAACAAAGATCAAAAGAGACAAAGAAGGCCATTACATAATGGTAAAGGGATCAATTCAACAAGAAGAGCTAACTATCCTAAATATATATGCACCCAACACAGGAGCACCCAGATTCATAAAGCAAGTCCTCAGTGACCTACAAAGGGACTTAAACTCCCACACAATAATAATGGGAGATTTTGACACCCCACTGTCAATATTAGACAGATCAACGAGACAGAAAGTTAACAAGGATATCCAGGAATTGATCTCAGCTCTACACAAAGTGGACCTAATAGATATCTACAGAACTCTCCACCCCAAATCAACAGAATATACATTTTTTTCAGCACCACACCACACCTATTCCAAAATTGACCACATAGTTGGAAGTAAAGCTCTTCTCAGCAAATGTAAAAGAACAGAAATTATAACAAACTGTCTCTCAGACCACAGTGCAATTAAACTAGAACTCAGGATTAAGAAACTCACTCAAAACCGCTCAACTACATGGAAACTGAACAACCTGCTCCTGAATGACTACTGGGTACATAAGGAAATGAAGGCAGAAATAAAGATGTTCTTTGAAACCAATGAGAACAAAGACACAACATACCAGAATCTCTGGGACACATTCAAAGCAGTGTGTAGAGGGGAATTTATAGCACTAAATGCCCACAAGAGAAAGCAGTAAAGATCCAAAATTGACACCCTAACATCACAATTAAAAGAACTAGAAAAGCAAGAGCAAACACATTCAAAAGCTAGCAGAAGGCTAGAAATAACTAAAATCAGAGCAGAACTGAAGGAAACAGAGACACAAAAAAACCTTCAAAAAATTAATGAATCCAGGAGCGGGTTTTTTGAAAAGATCAACAAAATTGGTAGACCGCTAGCAAGACTAATAAAGAAGAAAAGAGAGAAGAATCAAATAGATGCAATAAAAAATGAAAAAGGGGATATCACCACTGATCCCACAGAAATACAATCTACCATCAGAGAATACTACAAACACCTCTATGCAAATAAACTAGAAAATCTAGAAGAAATGGATAAATTCCTCGACAAATACACCCTCCCAAGACTAAACCAGGAAGAAGTTGAATCTCTGAAGAGACCAGTAACAGGTTCTGAAATTGTGGCAATAATCAATAGCTTACCAACCAAAAAGAGTCCAGGACCTGATGGATTCACAGCTGAATTCTACCAGAGGTACAAGGAGGAACTGGTACCATTCCTTCTGAAACTATTCCAATCAATAGAAAAAGAGGGAATCCTCCCTAACACATTTTGTGAAGCCAGCATCGTCCTGATACCAAAGCCTGGCAGAGACGTAACCAAAAAAGAGAATTTCAGACCAATATCCTTGATGAATATTGATGCAAAAATCCTCAATAAAATACTGGCAAACTGAATGCAGCAGCACATCAAAAAGCTTATACACCATGATCAAGTGGGCTTCATCCCTGGGATGCAAGGCTGGTTCAACATACGCAAATCAATAAATATAATCCAGCATATAAACAGAACCAAAGACCAAAACCAGCATTATCATTGTCGTTACCCCCCTCAGTCCTCTGGTAAGGTTGATAAAACTAATGGAATACTTAACCTCAGAATTTCCAACTTATCTGACACCGCTAGCCTTCTTTGGCCTAAAATTCTGTCTCTGGCTCTTATGACTCTTCAGAGCAACACTGCTGGAAAACACAAGTTAACGTCTTATGAAATTATTGCTGGTTACTCCATATCTTTGGCTATTACACCAAATGTAGATCCCTAATTGACCCATGTTGAAATGACCCAATACTGTACATTCTTAATGCATTATGCTAAAAGTTATCACCAACAGGTAAAGGAAGACTTTCAAGACACAGATCCAAAAAGGCTTGCTGGAACCTGGTGATTGGGTGTTCTGGAAATGTCATCAAAGAAAGACTGCTCTTGAATCCCACTGGAAAGGACCCTACCAAGTGCTCCTGACTACAGGCATTGCAGCTAAACTCAAAGGTGCTGACCCCTGGATTCACATCTCCCTCATAAAAGACCAGCTCCTGATACCACTTGCTTCTCTTCTTAAGCCACAGACCTTAAAAAGCAAGTTAACCAGGATAAGAAGTTGATGACTTCACACTGTGGATGGCTTTTCCCAAGACATCAGAAAAAGATCCTCCCCGCTTGGTAGGATAATACTGTCATAACCAGTTGCTTCTGTAGGTAACTTCACAGAGTGTTGGATCTGTCCTGCCAAACCCAAATCTTTACATAACTTAAAAGATCTTTTAGTCCAATCAGTGGCTAACTTAAAAACATCCCTAACACAACTGCTTGTTCAAATTGTACTACTGGTCCCTGTTATAGAGTCAGACTTCTAGACCCACTTGTTCTCTCTGTTTTAATTTAATCCAGTCATGGGATACAAGAACCAAGTCCAAATGAGTGTATCATAAGACAGGATTGTACCAAAAGCCTGAATAGAGTTTATTTCAAACTGACTTATGTGCAAGCATATTACAGTTTTTTAACCTGTAAACTCTGCTTCAGATTCTTGGCTAGAAACTGCTAAATCCACCATTCCAAGCAATATATCCATGAACAGAACTGGAAAGCAGTCCTTATGTGCACCCACAGGGTATATCATTATTTGTGGATAATTCTGTGGCCAACCTTACACACAGGCAACCTCATGCCTTGACAGGTAGAGGATGAAGGGCCAATGTGGGCTAAAAATCTAAATGGTAAGTTGTCACTCCATAATCCAGAAGTGGAACACTGGCTCACTCCTCCTAAGCTATGTCATAGATTAAAGAGAACGCTGCCAAGAGGCATTAACCCTTTTGGATTGGCTTTGTTAGGTCCCTTTTCCTATGCCTTGGAGTAATACAAATGAAGTAATGATTAGAATTTATCCCTCACAATAGCCTCTATAGATGATTCTACTGCAATGCGATAGCTGCACAAGACTTCCTTGAATTCTCTTGTTAAAGTTATACTAGATATTAACAGAATTGCTCTAGATTTCTACTGGTCAAAGAGGGAGGAGTCTTTGCAGTTGGTAACACTTATTGTTGCACATGGATAAATTCCAGTATTATAGAGACTCAGTTGCAAAAAAAATTAAAGAACAGGCTACTTGGTTAAAATGAGTGGATTCTTTGTCTGTCTTGTTCTTTGATCTGTTCAATTTCAGTGGGTTTGGTTCATGGGAACTTTGATTAAGAAGTACATTCCAAACTCTTGGTATTATCTTTCTGATAGTCATAATAGTCTCCCTAGTGTGCTACCTTCTCTCAAAAGTTTTAAATGACTGCGTGCAGCAATCTGACGAATGTCAATGATCTCTCTCCAGCTGATACGATAAAAACTCAAAGAAACCCATGATAATGAGGACACCTAACCTATTAATGAAAACCCAGAATGATAGTAACTGAGTAGCGTTAATGCCCTAAGTTTTGGTCACACTCTCACTTAGGTGAAAGCTTACTGAAAGGACAGAATTGTTAAATAAAATTTACAACAGGACGTTGTTTTAGACGGAGCTCCTCCACTAGGCCCCAAGAGATCAAACCAAAAGGGAGTCACTCATGCTCAGTGCCACACAATCAATCTGAAACTGTAAGGAAGTAGGTCATAGACCAAACTAGTTTTTCCTGAAAACAGGAGATTCGCTGCAACAGGAAAGGGCTTAGTAAACCTAAGCTGGCATAAGTAGCCCCTTCTGCTTTAACACTTATAAGTAACCTTAAGTAATCTGATGTTAACCAACAGACTTTTAAAAACACTGTTTCCTTGTTCTCACCTTACAAAAACCAACTATTCTGCCATGCCTAGGGCATGGCATTCTATTTTATGGAATGAGATGCTACCCAATTTCAGAATTGCAAATAAAAGCCAATTTGATATTTAAACTAAATTTGTCGAAATTTTTTCTTTTGACATTGGTGTGGTCAGGAAAGTCTGTTGCACACACAACTTAATAACTTTTTTTTTGAAAATAGCAATTTTATATTTTGAGGCTATATTGCCTCGGCTGTATTACACTCAAAACATATAATATGGAGCCACATTTTATTATTCAAAATTGTTACAAATATTTAAATTTAAATGTATGTGACATCCAAACTTCTCTATGAAATACACTCCCAATCTAAGACTGTTCCCGTATGATGTGATCTACTTAATGTACTCTATTTAATCTGTAGGTAAAATATCTAATTTCTAAGAGATCAATGTGATGAAAAGAGATAATTGATAGGTTACAATAGAGATTACATGCAAATGTGCACATACGCACAGAACTTCAGCCTGGAGGTAAGCATTGTCCCCTTTGTAGTAGACTTCTGGGAAGGTTGCAAACTTATTCTAATAATGTCTGTCATTATTTTAAACTATTTTTAAACTGTCCTTATGAAACTGCCTTCATAGCCATCAGGACAATCCTTTAAATATCCTTAATAGTGGTAAAATCTTGAAGGTAGAACTGAGTTTTACAACCATGTAGAAATCATTCTGCCAAATTTAGCAAAGAAAATAGGTACTCAAGCTGAATTAGTTTTTTGATTAAAAAATAGAAACAAAAACAAGTGTTTATGAACATTGTCATGAAATGTTTTTGCTTGTAAATTAACTAGAAATTTCAAAAAATACAAAATAATTATGAATGGCAGCAGCACTACTGGAATAAGTTTTTAGCCTCCTGAGGTGACTACTTGGAATGATCACTCTCTAAAAATATAAACGACAGCATGTTTAAGGAGGGAAAATGTTTCAAGACTGCAATCACATTTCAAAGTTACAAAGCTGCTTTCTTCTGTGGAGTTCAAACTACTTTCGAGATATTACTTCATTAATTCCCCAAATATCCCTATGAAGGAAAGGACAGATTACCATTCTTTTTTCAGATGGCCAAATGGAGGTGGTATAAGAGAGAGAGAACTGTGTTTATTCCATGAAAGCAACAATTAAGTCTAAGCACACTGTCCCCTTGTACTATGTAGTTAGCAAAATTTAAGCGAAATTTTTAATCTTTATGCTCCTTAATGCAAAGACACTGTAAGAGTAAAAAGCATTATTATTCAGGTAGCTATGTCATAAAATATTACAGAAATATATTAAAATGATTAATTTATTGCATTCTTGCCTGAAAGAGTTCCTGCTTCACGTATGAGGTGCTTATTAAAGAGGCTGGTGTCGGTCCTCAGACACACTCAAAAAACCGCTAATTCTATTTTATCAAGAAGGAAATCTTGTTGATTTTTTCAATATTATTTTTTGAATTTTCGAAGAAAAAATCTTCACTTTGAAAAATCACACACACACAAAATGAAAGAGACAAAGAAAAATGGGGTAATAAAATACCATTGACGAAACGAAGAGCAAACCCTAGGGAAAATGGTAAATTGTTGATGGTTCCAGAGAGATAAAGTACAACATAACACTCACACAATTACGAGATAATTTTCATTACAATAATTAAAATGACTATTCTCCTAAATTTTTGATTCTTTATGAGAAAAAACTTGCTCAAATATTCCGAGAAACCTAACAGCTCGCCTCCTCGATTCTACTTACTCAATAAATATTTAGAGTTTCTGCCATTGTCACCAAGTATCTTTGGGCTGCCAGTGGCACTACATTTATACAAGAGATTAAAGTTTGACACATAAAAGACAACGGAATTTTACTTCTTTCTACGACTCAAATGATACCACTCATTTGAAACTGAAGTGTTTATGATCTTTCAAGTATCACTTTTAGGGGTACTATAACAGGAGTCTGAAGGGAATCGACTCTATTTTTTAAGAAAAGTTTTAACAATTAATGAGTAAATAAAAATACAATGAGCATCAGACCGTCCATCTTCGAGAGCTAAATTTTGTTTGAGGCTAAGAGACCAACTGGACCAAGGACGACTCCAGTCAACAAGTTCTAATCACAGATTTCACAAGGATTCACTGCTTAGTTTTGATATAATCACTTTTCCTCTTGGGTGCCTCAGCTGTCTGGTCTATAAAATGGGATAATAGTAACCCGTCCGCATAATGTTCCTTTGAAGTTAACTAATGAATGCTCTCACAGGTGCACTTACAACTGTTAGATGCTACGAAAATAATGAGCACTATCTCGAAAAAAAAAACAAGGTGGAATATACGTGTTAGTGCTCATAACAGCACCAGTAATTTCCCACCAAAGGACCATCTCCCCACCTCCGCCCCGATGGATTTCAGAGCTTATGACCTCTGCCTAGCAGAAAGTCGTACACTCCGGACCCAAGGCTGCAACAAAAGCGACTGCGACGCCGATACTGAAATGGACTAGACAAAGGAAAGTGGAACCCTGCAGAGGGAACCGGCCGTGCAAGGGGTTGTGTGGTCCCCACAAGCTCCGAAATTAAACAAGACGCAGTTCCCCACCTCAGACCTGGAGAGTGTTCAGTACTGGACCCCTGGCACACACCCCACCTTCCCCGGCCTCCTCCGCCACACCTCCAGCGCCTCGCCTCCAGGGCTCAGCTTTTTCGACCCCGTGTAATTCCAACCTCCAGGCGGGCGTGCCCCCAGGCTGCTCCGAGAGCCTCAGGTGCGAAAGTTAAGCCGCCGCCGCGTCACCTGAGGCCCGGGCGAGAGGCGGCCAGGCCAGCGGCAGCCCTAGCCCAGCCCCTTGGCACGTCCCCGCCTGGGCCAACGTGGGGGCCCAGGCCACCGCGGCTGGGCAGGGCCCGGCCGAGGCCGGGTCCCTCCGAGAGGCGCCGCCGCCGCGCCCTGCCCGACTCCGACCCGCCGGCCTTTACCTGTGTCCACGTCCCGGGGCCTCCGGCTTCGCGCCCCGTCCCGGCGCTGCCGGCCGCCAGCAGCCAGACTCTGAGGACTCGCTGCGGCTCCGGCGGCGGCGATGCCGGTTCGGCGAGACGGGAAGCGACAGGAGCCAAACCCCGCGGAAAGCGCTCGAGCTGTGCCTGCAGCCCGGACCCCGCGGCCTCGGACGTGGCGCCCCGGCGCTCGCCCGCCGCAGCCAGCGGCCCTGCTCACCCCACGTCTGCGGGTTCCCACCCGAGCCGCGCGTGGGCGGCGCCGGGCTTTGACCCCGCGCAGGCAGACAAGCGCCGCCGGCCAGATGGAACCGTGAGAAAGTTTTTCTCCCTTGTCATCCCCTTCCCAGAGCCACAGAAATTATCCCTGTGGTCTCCCTTGTCCTCACTCGGCCTTTTCTGGAGTTCAGAGATCCAAGCCAACTGCTGGGTCTGTTCCCTGCTAAAATCTTAGGCCGGCGTCCCATCCACCCATCCCCATGCCTACGACTTTTAAGCTGGCAACACCACTTGGGTTTAGTTTTCCCTTCGTATATCACTATCTTCGTTGCTTACCTTCTTGTGCCTAAAGTTCCACCGATGTGCAAGATTAACCACTAAAGTGCACCTGACACTACTCTTGACAAATTGCAGTTGGGAGGTGAGTTGATGACTGGCGGTAAATCAAAAGTGCTTATTTAGGGAGTGAGGGAGGGGGCCGCTTGCAGTAAATGTTGACTTGCAGGTGCCTCATAGATGATCAAACGACTATAAATAAGATTTGGAATATGAAAAGCAAGTTTTATTAGTTGGCTTGAGGAGAGGGAAGGAAGCTAGGAGGGAACCTCAAAAAAAATGTACAGCTTTGTTTCTCTGCTAGATACAGAAATTTTTATTTGCCTGAAGTGGCTTATTTGGAAACTTGTCCTAAGATTAGGGCTGTATGCAGTGACTTCCCATCTGGAAATACAAGGAAATAAAGAACAAAATGAAAGACATCACGAGAAAACTAGAGAGCAATATACCTTATGCATAGTAACATAAAAATCCTCAACAAAATACTAGCAAGCCAAACCCAGCAACATTAAACAAAATTATACAACATGACCAAGTAGGATTTATCTCAGGAATGCAAGTTTGGTGTGACATACGAAATTAATGTAACACACTACTTTAATAGACTAAATGACAAAAACCACATGATCATCTCAAAAGATGAAGGAAAAGCAATTGACAAAATCTAACACCCTTTCTTTATATAAACACTTCAACTAGGAATAAAAGGAAACTTCTCCAACCTAATAAAGAGCTTCTATGAAAAATCCGTAATTAACATCATACTTAATCTTGAAAGAATGAACATTTTCACCTAAGATCAGGAATAAGACAAGGATGTCAATTGTTGCTACTTCTATTCAACATTATAGTGGAGGCACTAGCCAGGGCAGTTAGGCAAGGAAAGGTGGAATATCTAACAGCTGGTAGAGCAAAGAGAAGAAAGATAATTACCAAAGAAAACAAGGACAACAGTTCTCAGAGCTAAAGGACAGAAGCTCATGAGCTCTCAGTTTAATGGATAAAAATTGTCTATAACAAAGTTGTGAAATTTCAAACCACATGAGTCAGAGAGATCTTAATAGCTTTCATGGAGGAAAAAATAGGAGGTGATTTATGAAGATTTAGAAATCAGAATGGCATTGGATTCTCCACAGAAACATAAATAAAATTCTGAGAAAAAATGATTTCCTATTTTGAAATTGAAGTATGAGGTTTAAAAAGACATTTTCAAATATACAAAAGTTTAAGTAGTATTTTGATGCATTCTTTCTCAGGAAGCAATTGGAGGACGTATTCTATAACAAAGTGGTTAGGCAGAGAATCTGATAGAAGAGAGAAGTGAAGGTGACACCTGCAACAACTGTGGTAGGCAGAATGGCTCCCCCAAAATGTCCACATTCTAATCTCTGGATCCTGTAAAGTTGTTGCAGTATATAGAAAAGGGACTTTACTGATGTAATAAAAGTGACTGACCCAAATAGGGAGACTATTTCTGATTACCTACGCAGGCCCAGCCTAATCACATGAACATTTAAAAGCAGAAAACTTTCTCCAGCTAGAATCAGAAAGATGAGATGGCAAGAAATGTCAGAGAGCTTTGAAGCCTGAGAGAGACTTGACCTTCCTTTCCTGGAGGGAACCACCCTGGAAACACACAAGAGGGAGAATATGGGCAACTTCTAGAGGAAAAGATTGGCCTCCTGGCTGAATTTGCAGTGCTTCCTTTTTAAAGAAATAAACTTTTGGAGGTACAAGATTTATTACAAACAGGCCTGAAAGAAGAAAGACAAGATGAAAGTCTTGATGCTTTCTGATTTAGTAATGTAATATAATCTCTTATTTCTGATGAAATCACAGGGATGAACTCAGAGAAATGATAAGGTTGACAAGTTTGGCAAATAAAAACACAGGATGCCCAGTTAAAATCGAATTTTGGATAAACAGTGAATTAATTCTTAGTATAAAACACACTAAAAATGTTTGGTTACTAAAAATTAAAATTTAACTGGGTGTCCCATATTTATTGAGCAACCTTAAAAAGTGTAACTTCTGAGCAATGATTCTCAACCTTGGAAGCACATTGGAATAACCTGGAGTGCTTGTGAAAATACCAATGCCCTGTTCTTACTCTGGTACAATTGAATCAGAATTTCTTGATGTGGGATATCAGATGATTCTAAGGAAAGGTCAAGTATGAGAACCCATGACTCTAGAGAGGAATTAATTTGCACAGGTGTGATAAACTAGAAACAACCTCTCCAGTCATTTTACAACCAGAAGTGGAGAAACACTTTTTGCTTTAATAAACATCTTAACAAATATTCATCATCTCAAAGGTACAAAAGAAGAGTATGATTTTCAATATTTCAGGAAGATCATTTACATTTTAGTAAAAGACAAAAACTCAGCTTTATGATTATAAGATACAAGATAAGTACAGATTTATTTTAACTGCTAGATAATTAGTATCTAAATATTAACTAACATTATCTCTCATCACACCGGATATAATGGCTAGCTGAATCCTTAGTCTTCCCAAAGCACCTGTGTCAATAATCTCATTACCTAACAGTTGAATTTTATAACCTCTGGCATAAATTATAATTTCCAACAAGACTGAAATAATAAAGCAATTTTAATTTCTTCCTACAAACCCAACATTGTTTGATGCAATTCATGCCATTTGAGGCCCTAGCAGGACATTTGGGTGATTTGGAGACAGCAGGAAGTTCAAAATTAGAGGCTTGAGTTAAAGCACAGAGGTATGTGAGATTACCAGGAAAAGAATAGAGAATTATTAGGAAAATCTTAGATTTAGGAGGCAGAGCAGAAGAAAACCTAAAGAAGTTCCTAATAGAAGGACTGGAAACCTAAAGCTTCCTATGCAAGTTTGAAGAGCAAATGGATAGTCGAACTGGGCAAAGAGGCTAAAGAGAATGAGAAAAGGCCACTGGATATGCTGACTCTTGAGGCAGCGTAGGATAGCACAGGTGTGGAACTCTTCCCCGGCTTGAGTCTCAAATCTTCCACTTACAAGTGTATAACCTGAGGACAAGTTTCTTAATCTCTCTGTGCCTTAGTTTTTTCATCTGTAAACAGGAGATAATAATAGTAACATCGTAGAGTTATTGTGAGGTTTTAATGATTTTATCCAAGCAAAGTGCTTAAAATGATACCTGGTATATAATAAGCACTCAATAAATATCAGCTATTGTTGTTAGTATTAATGATCTTTAAGAAACAGTTTCTGGAGAGCAGTACTTAATGCACTGCTCAATCCATTCCATCCAGAAGTGCATTAGTTAGGACTCATTTCAGTGAAATGACAGAAACCTAACTCAAGTTGGCCCAAGGAAAATATTCACTAGTTTGTATGGATAAGCCTATGATAGCTTCAGGCATGTGTGGTTAGAAACAAATATTCAATGCCACAAAGTGAAACTAGCACTCAGGCAAAAGTTTTCTCAGCAAGGAAATTTACATCTATAGAAGAGCACCTCTTGCATACAAGGCAGAGGCAAGGGAGAGCACACAAAACAAAGGAGAGCAGGAGTTTTTTTTATGCCTAACACAGACCCTGTTTCTGTGTTCTCCCACTGTGGACTGGGGTCAGACCACACAATCTAGGCTAATTCCGATTGGCTACTGTTGACATCATCAAAGGAGGCAAGGAGTGTTTGACGGGAAGGACAGGTATAGTACATCTTGGGGTGTTTGGGCATAGCAGAGATAGGGAGGACTGATTGATGAATGGGTACAATTACCTTTTAGAATAGAACAAAGAACCAGGAATTGAAACCCTTTGAAGAGGAACTATTTGTTTTTAACAATAAAATATGATGCCATCAGCAATTTATTTTCACCATTTTCCCTCTATTTCTCTGTGCTGGCTTCCTTTTTTAGGCAGAATCAGTTTATGTAGTGGCAAGATTGGCCACTAGTAGCTCCAGGCTTAAATTCAACCAGTTTAGCAGCCACAATGCAAAAATAATACCTCTTTAATTCCAGCAAAGTTTTGGAACTGAGTGTCCAGTAGAGACTTGGGCCACATGCTCATTCCCACAGAGAGGAAGAACTAGCAAGTTGGTCCTTTGCATATCATTTGCTCACCCATAAAACTGTATGTATGGGTAGAAGGGAATCAGTCCCCTACTCAGACCACAAAGGTTGAAAGTGAGATAGGCATAGTTACCCAAATGAATATTGGGATGGAAATGGGCATTTGACAGGCAAAAATAAAAAATGTTCAATATAAGTTGTGAATGTGTAGTTAATTGAGTACAAAATAAAAGATTATGAAATGTCAGAGGGAGCCAGCTGAGGCTTGAATGATGGCAGAAATGTATATGTAGGTTTTGAGATTTTCTTCAAAATGATCAGCAGCCCAAGAGGAGGAACAAAAACAGTAAATTGATGTGATTTACATGAAGTTCAGGATTGGAACAGTGAGCATGGTCACAGGACAAAGAGCAAAAGGAATAAAGGTGTCATGAAAGAAGAGCTGAAATGGCAATCCATGGGGCTGAGATTTGGCAGGGATGCAATAAGGCCACAGAAACATTGAAAAAGTAATCCCTGTGTATTTGGATGTTCCCGCAGTAGAAAAGTCATGATGAGGGTGTCAGTCAAAGAAAATGATGAGAAAAGTCTCAATCATTTTTGGAGATTTATTCACCAAAGTTAAGAACGCTCACAGGAGACAGGTCTATGCCTTTCTCTGAAGATGATTTTGAGAGCTCCAAATTTAAAGGGGAAAGGGCAGGATAGTGAGAAGCACAGTTTTCACTTAAACAAAAAGGGCAAAGGAAAAATGTGGGGAATCTGCATCTTACATAAGATAATACAGACAAAATGGGGTAGGGGAACAATCTGATATGCATTTGTGTCTGGCAGCCTGGGTGACTGCACCTGTCAAGATAAGCTATCAATTAGCATTGCCATGGTGAAGTTGTAACAGCTCACCAGGAATTTCCTTGTTGGCAAAACATGGGAAAAGTGGGTAGCTTTTCATCTTGTAGCCATTTTATTTAGGAATCAAAAGGTAGAGACAGGTTTGCATGACCCAGTTCCCAGCTTGACTTTTCCCTTTGGCTAAATGAGTTTGGGGTGTCAAAATTTAATTTCCTTTCACAGGCGGAAGATACATGGATAAGAGATAGTGCTAACATGTACCTTCTACTTGGATGGACAGTATGGCATGTGAAGATTCATATCGTGAACTTTTGCTCCGAGAACCACTGCAGGACCATACCAGGAAAACCTAAAGAATTCACAGATCTTTGAAAGAAGCACTTCAGGAGTGAAGCTGCAGAACTTTGCGGTGAGTGTTACAGCTCATAAAGGCAGTGTAGACCCAAAGAGTGAGCAGCAGCAAGATTTATTGTAAACAGTGAAAGAACAAAGCTTCCACAGTGTGGAAAGGGACCCGAGCGGGGCTTTTATTCTCTTATCTGGCCCCACCCACATCCTGCTGATTGGTCCATTTTACAGAGAGCTGATTGGTCTGTTTTACAGAGAGCTGATTGGTCCATTTTGACAGGGTGCTGATTGGTGCATTTACAATCCCTGAGCTAGACACAAAAGTTCACCACATCCCCAATAGATTAGCTAGATACAGAGTGTCAATTGGTGTATTTACAAACTCTGAGCTAGACACAGGGTGCTGATTGGTGCATTTACAAACCTTGAGCTAGATAGAGAGTGCTGATTGGTGTATTCACAATCCCTTAGCTAGACATAAAGATTCTCCAAGTCCCCACCAGATTAGCTAGATACAGAGTGCTGATTGGTGCATCCACAAACCCTGAGCTAGACACAGGGTGCTGATTGGTGTGTTCACAATCCTTGAGCTAGACACAGCATGCTGATTGGTGCACTCACAATCCCTTAGCTAGACACAAAGGTTCTCCAAGTCCCCGCTAGACTCAAGAGCCCAGCTGGCCTCACCCAGTGGATCTCACACTGGGGCTGCAGGTGGAGCTGCCCGCCAGTCCCGTGCCATGCACACGCACTCAGCCCTTGGGTGGTCAATGGGACTGGGCACCATGGAGCAGGAGGTAGCACTCGTCGGGGAGGCTCAGGCCACACAGGAGCCCACAGCGGGGTGGGGGGGAGACTCAGGCATGGAGGGCTGCAGGTCCTGAGCCCTGCCCTATGGGGAGGCAGCTAAGGCCCGGCAAGAAATCAAGCACAGCGCCGATGGGCCAGCACTGCTGGGGGACCTGGCACACCCTCCACAGCTGCTGGCCTGGGTGCTAAGCCCCTCACTGCCCGGGGCCGGCAGGGCAGGTCGGCCACTCTGAGTGTGGGGCCCGCCAAGCCCACGCCCACCCAGAACTCTAGCTGGCCCACAAATGCCACATGCAGCCCTGGTTCCCATCCATGCCTCTCCCTCCACACCTCCCCGCAAGCTGAGGGAGCTGGCTCCGGCCTCGGCCAGACCAGAGAAGGGCTCCCACAGTGCAGCAGTGGGCTGAAGGGCTCCTCAAATGCAGCCAGAATGGGTGCCAAGGCCGAGGAGGCACCCAGAGTGAGCGAGGGCTGTGAGGGCTGCCAGCATGCTGTCACCTCTCAATCCCCCCTCTAAACAGGACACCCCAATTGCTGTTGGGAATTTGGCCGATGACTGCTCTAGCTACTTCCTGGTGGATAGGGGTGATGAAGGGGCCCTGCAGGTGTAGTGTCCTCCAGTGAGGAGCTCTCTAGGCCAGTAAAAGTACCAGCGGATCAGTCCAGGGGTCCTCAGTAGAAGTTATTAGTTGAACTCATTTGGGGTTCCATTTGTAAGACCATCTGTAGCTTGATGGCCTCAATTCTAGAGGAAATAAATTTGACAAGAATGTTAAAAATACAGGGCCCAAAGGTGAGTAACAGCAAGATGGCTGCCATGGGACCTAGAAAGGGGAGAAGCCATGTTGCCCAACTCCAGAGGTTGGTATAAGAGTTTGAAAGGTGTTGTCTGATTTCAGAAGCCTTTTCCTGTAAATGCTGGGTGCCATCTTGTAGTATCCCTGACTGGTTAGTGTAAAAACAACACTCTTCCCCTAAGAAGGTGCAGAGTCCTTCTTTCTCAGCAGTGTGGAGGTCTAGGTCTCGGCGGCTTTGGAGAGTCACTGCTGCCAAAGAGTCTATTTGGGATTGTAAAGTAAGAATAGATTTCATTATTTCTTGCAAACTGTCTGAGAAATCCTTTGAGAGTGTGTGGTAGTAGGATAATGAAGTAGATAAACCGGCTATTCTGGTTCCTGTAGCAGTAGCCATTTCTAACCCTATAAGTAGGAGTATTAGTTGTATGGCTCTGTGCTGATGGACTTGAGCTTTGAGGGTTACTGATAAGGTCTGATTTCCTGGGGCAATATTAATGTTGGAACTTAGAAAGACTAAGGTGCAGGTGCCTGTCCAGTTAGTGGGGAGGCAGATATAGGTCGACATTCCACATAAGAAGAATATACCTTGGCTGGGTAGACAGAACTGGTTATGTATGTTAAAAAGGTGTGTGAGTTTGTCGTTTTCATTTTCCCATACTCCTAGAGTACTTGCCAAGGTAGCTCCAGTGAGCAGCTGGAAACAGGTGTTGGGAGCAAACTGAGTAGCTCCCTGTGTTCTATTTTCCCCTTGGAGAAAAAAATGTTTTGTATCCACTAGGAACCATTTGAGAGAATGATTGAAAGAGGGGATGAGAAGGCATTCACTAGTGGTGGGGGCACTGCTGCAGGGAGTCCAGGAGTGAATGGTCATGCAGGGAGTATGTTTGCCATTACAAAACCTGGACTGTTTGTTAAGCAGGGAGGAGGTGATGATTTGGGGGGCCCTGAGAAGCAGACAAGCCATCTTAATGGAGCTGTTTGGGTGACTTAAAAGTTGCTATGATCAGTTGGGGCTTGAAGTTGTAGGGTGTAATTACACTGATACGGTAGTAGGTGCCTCAGAGGCAGGCCTGATAACAGGTTGTGTTGGATGCATAAAGGGGCTTGGAAAGTTAAGATAGTATTCGTGGTTACAGGGCTGTGTATGGGCTTTTCATTGCTGGTGTAATAGGTGAGGTTGGAAATGCAAGAACGTAAAAGTTGGGTTGCACATCTGTTAGGGTATTCTTGGTCCTATCAGATATAGGGAAGTCAGCTAATGATTGCATATTTAGAAGTTGGGAAGGGTCTTTTCCTTCATAACAAGGGTGGTAGGTCAAGTTGGTAAAGACCCAGTTTTTTGCAGGAATGGGAGTGGCAACATAGGCGGAGGTTGATAGAGAGATACAAAGCCAACAGTCATTTGCCAGGGAAGGATTGGACTGGTTTAACAGAGTGTGAGTTGAGAGTCTCGTAGAGATAATTAAGAGCCAGTGAAAGGGGAGGGATGATTGTATGAGGTATCCAAGGAGGCAGGAGGGATACATAGGCAAAGAGCAAATAGGAAGGTAAAGAGGGTGCTCTGGAAAATGAGATCATTTTATCTAGTCTGAGTTAGAGGTAGGAGTAAATTACTGTCAAAAGGAAGGAAGATAGAAAGAAGGTTGATGTGATTAGGATTTTTGTTCTGGCAGGAGCTAGAGTATATAGTCCTATCACAAAGAATATGGTTAGTATGCTGTTTTCACTTATCCTTTTTAAGGAGGAAGGGTTCTTTCCTCAGGATCAGTGGTAGGAGCCTTTTTAGTCTGGGATGTTTCCTTCCAAAAAAGGGGCTGCAAGTCCTCCAACGGTTCACAGGTGTATCGAGGCTGGTCTGGCTGATCTTGGGACTCTGGAGCTGATGATCCTGCAGGTTCCTCAGGGGATGTCCAAAGTTTAACTCGGGTGTGGTGAATCCAAGATTCCACTCCTGCCACCTTAACTGCGGTGGGAGTAGAGAGGATTAGTGAGTGTGGTCCTTCCCACAAAGAGTCCATAGATGGGGAGGTAAAGGGGAGAGATTTGACTGACACTAGATCTCCTGGTTGAAACAACTCTGTTTCCTTTTCTCTGTGACATCTTTCAGGTAGGTTTTTAAGGTTTTGTTGATATTTTGCCAAAGAAGTTATATCTTTGACCAAGTTTGCCATTTCCTGATCAAGTAGGAGGTCATTTGTGAGAAAAGGTCATCCAGACTGCATCTCATATGGACTGAGCCCTATTTTGTGAGGATAATTTTGGATTCTCAACAGGGCCATGGGCAAAAGAGTAGGCCATGGGAGGTGAGTTTTTTGTGTTCGTTTCCTTAAGTGCCTCTTGAGTGTTTTATTTGCCTTCTCGACCTTCCCTGAGGATTGTGGCCTCCTGGAA
The DNA here is from genome assembly GCF_028878055.3 of Symphalangus syndactylus. Classification (NCBI taxonomy): domain Eukaryota; kingdom Metazoa; phylum Chordata; class Mammalia; order Primates; family Hylobatidae; genus Symphalangus; species Symphalangus syndactylus. The sequence goes on from NC_072440.2 coordinate 35,544,086, forward strand.
CAGTGAAGGTGATGTTGTATCCCTAGTGCCCTGGAGATTCCCTGAGTTATCGTAGCTTTAAAAGCCGGACCATTGTCGCTCTGTAAGCTTTGGGGAAGCCCAAATCTAGGAATTATTTCATGAATTAGGACTTTAATCACTTCCTGAGCCTTCTCTGTCTTGCACGGGAAAGCTTCTATCCAATTTGTAAAGGTATCAACACAGACCAACAAGTATTGAAATCCCTTTGACTTAGGCATATGGGTGAAGTCTAACTGCCAGTCCTCTCCAGGATAGTGCCCTATTCTTTGTTCCCCCAAAGGGGCCTTATGATGAACCAAGGGATTATTCTTTTGGCACACCTCACAGGGTTTGACTACCTGTTGGATGGTCCGGAGGAGATTTGGCCCCATAAATAGAGATTTGGCCATTTGATTAGTGTTTTCAATACCCATATGAAAAGTTTGGTGGAGGGTTTTAAGTATTTTCCACTGGCTGCCTTCGAGTATAAGTACCTTTCCTTCTTCTGTTGCCAACCACCCCAAAGGGAGAAAACTATGCCCCCATGAAAGTCCCCATTCTGTTTCAGTTGGGGAATACTGGGGCTTAATCTCTTGGAGGGGGTTGTTCCATACCAAGGGTCCTTCTGTAGGTATTTCTAATGGGGGGGTTCCACCTGGCAGCAATTTTGGCTTCAGCATCTGCCCAACGGTTTCCTTCTGCCTTCTCTCCTTCACCTTTCTGATGGCTTTGGCAGTGTAAGACTGCCACCTCCTTGGGTTTTTGTACTGCATGCAATAACTATAATTTCCTTGTGGTATTTAATGGGAGTTCCCCCAGAGGTTAGGAACTCCCTCTCTTTCCATATTGCAGCATGGGCATGTAGGATTAGATAAGCATACTTGCTATGTGTATACACATTTATTCTTTTTCCCTTTCCCAGTTCTAAGGCTCGGGTAAGTGCCACTAGTTCCGCTAACTGGGCACTGGTCCCTGGGGGAAGAGGCTTACTTTCAAGTATGGTTACATCACTAAATATGGCGTAATCTGCCCTTCATATCCCATTCTCCACAAATGAACTTACAACGGTATATAAGTTAAGGTCAGGATTAATTAAGGGGACTTCTAAGGGATCATCTCGGGCAGCATAAGTCTGGACTAAAATTTGTTGGCGGTCATGCTCAATTGGTTCCCCATCCTCTGGGAGAAAAGTGGCAGGGTTGAGGGCCGTGCATGTGCGTATTTGAAGCACCAGCCCCTCAAGGAGTAGTGCCTGGCATCTAAGTAAGCAGTTGTCTGATAGCCATAAACTTCCTTTGGCCCCTAGTATGCCATTTACATCATGAGTAGTCCAGACAGTGAGATCCTTTCCTTGTATTATTTTGATAGCCTCTGACACTAAGACGGCCACTGCTGCAACTACCCTTAAACAGTGAGGCCAGCCTTTTGCTACTACATCAATTTCCTTATTTAGGTATGCCACTGGTTGTGGGGTTGTCCCACGAGTCTGAGTAAGGACTCCAAGAGCTATCTCTGCTCTCTCTGTGATGTATAAAGAGAAGTTTTGTCCTGTGGGAAGGCTTAAAGCTGGAACTTGTACTAGGGCCTGCTTTTAGGTTTTGAAGGCTGTTTCTGCCTCTGGTTCCCATTCTACTAGATGAGTATTTGCCCTCTGGGTTTCCTTGATTAGAGTATAGAGGGGCCTGGCTTTTTCACTGTATCAGGGGATCCATAGTCAGCAAAAGCCGGTGATTCCAAGGAAACCCTGCAACTGTTTTAATGTCTTAGGGCAAGGATAAGCCAGTATAGGCTGTATTCGTTCCTTGCTGAGGGCCCTGGTCCCTCTGGCTAAGATTAGGCCTAGATATTTGACCTGCTGTAGGCGAAGCTGGGCCTTTGACCTAGACACTTTTTACCCTTGATTAGCTAGAAAGTTCAAGAGATCTAGAGTAGCCTGCTGGCAAGAGGCTTCCAAACTGGTAGCCAAAAGTAAATCATCCACATACTGAAGTTCCAGAGTGCCTGGACTTGAGAAGTGGCCTAGATCTTGGGCCAGTGCCTGACCAAACAGGTGAGGGCTATCCCTAAACCCTTGGGGGCAAGACCGTCCACGTAAGTTGGGACATGTGGTCTGTAGGATCCTCAAAGGCAAAGAGGAACTGGGAGTCAGAGTGCAGGGAGTACAGAAGAAGGCATCCTTGAGGTCCAGAACCATGAACCATTCTGCTTCCTCTGGTATTTGAGAGCAGGGTATAGGGGTTGGGTACAACTGGATATAGAGGAATTACTGCCTCATTGATGAGTCTAAGATCTTGCACTAGTCTCCACTGACCATTCGGTTTTTGTGCTCCTAGAATTGGGGTGTTGCAGGGACTGCTGTTTTTCCTCACTAAGCCTTGAGGTTTAAAATGTTTAACAATATTCTGTAATCCTTTATTAGCTTCAGGCCTTAAGGGATATTGCCTTTGATAAGGAAAAGTAGTGGGATCTTTGATCTTTTAACCTGATTTAGACTGGGCAGGCATTTTTTGCCCTTCCAAATTGTCCTTCCAATGCCCAGACTTCAGGGTTGATTCCCTCCTCAAGTAGGGGACAACAAATGGGTAGCTTGTTCCCCATATTCATGTAGATAATAGCTCCAGCCTTGGCTAATATATCCCTCCCTAATAAGGGTGTGGGACTTTCAGGCATAACAAGAAAAGCATGTGAAAAGAGCAAAGTCTCCCAATTACAACTGAGGAGGTGGGAGAAATACCTGGTTACAGGCTGTCCCAGAATTCCTCGGATGGTAACAGACTTTGAGGACAGTTGCCTAGGACAGGAGATTAACACTGAGAAGGCCGCACCAGTGTCCAGGAGGAAGTCAATTACCTGGCCCTCAATAGTTAAACATACCTGGGGCTCAGTGAGGGTGATGACATGAGCTGGCACTTGTCCCGGGCACCCTCAGTCCTGTTGTTGGATCATCTGGTTGGGGGCTTCTGACCCAGGGAATCTTCATCCTCTGGGGCAGTGCACTTTCCAGTGATTGCCTCAGCATACTGGACCTGGACGAGGGTGCAGCTTGTTTCTCATTGGACAATCTTTTTTAAAGTGTCTTAGTAAACCGCACTGATAACAAGCCCTACCAGGTGATTGGCCTGCTTCATTTTCTGTCCTCTCTGAGCCACCAAGGTTTGTTTGTCTGAGGGCCATGACTAAGGCTGCAGCCTTTCTCTGATCTTGCTTTTCTTTTTGGGCCTGTTCCTCTTGGTCCCTATTACAGAACACTGAGTTTGCCAGGTTTAATAATGCCTCTAGATTTTGTTCAGGGCCCAGGGCTTGCTTTTGGAGCTTTCTCCTGACATCTGCAGCTGATTGGGTAATAAACTTATCTTTTAGAATCAATTGACCCTTGAGTGATTTGGGTGACAGGGGAGTATATTTTCTTAAGGCCTCTCATAGCCACTCGAGGAAGGCAGAAGGATTTTCTTCCTTTCCCTGAGTTATGGTGGACATCATTGAATATTTCATGGGCTTTTTTCTAATTCTCCTTAGTCCTTCTAGAACACAGGTCAACAGATGTTTACGACTCCAGTCTCCATGATCTCAGTCAAGGTCCCAGTGGGTATCCATACTGGGGATGGCTTGCTGACCGGTAGGGAATTTGTCCCTTTCTTCAGCTGTCATTCTATTATTTACTTGACTAAGATACCAGGTATCTCCAAGCTCTTGGGCTGCAGCTAAAGCCTCATTCTTTTCATTAAAGGCCAGGGTTTGATCTAACAGTAGCATGACATCTCTCCAAGTGAGGTCGAAGGTTTGACCTAGACCCTGTAGGACATCTATGTACCTATCAGGATCATCTGAAAACTTCCCCAGGTCTGCCTTGATCTGTTTTAAATCAGAGAGGGAGAAGGGGACATGTACCTGGGTTGGGCCAAACTCCCCCCCCCCTACAGCTTGAAGGGGACATAACCGATAGCCCGGGTGGGGGGGGTTGTGGTCCTTTGGAGATTTCTTTGCTTATTTCCTTCTGGGCAGGGGAGATTAGAGGAGGATTATCATTAACAGAAAGGGGAGCTATAGGGAGGCTAGGATATGGGGGTAAGCTGAGAGGTCCTCCTGTGAGATGTAAATTGTAAGCTTTGCATAGTTGTGTATTCTCCCTCAATGATAAGAAAGCTTGGACATAAGGTATTTCACTCCATTTGCCTTCCCTCTTACAGAAAAGGTCAAGCTGCAGGATAGTATTATAATTTGTACTTCCCTCAGGTGGCCCTTTTTCCCCACCAGAGAGAGAATATTGGAGCCAAGCCATAGTGCAGAAAAAGATGAGCTGCCTCTTTTTCAGGGTTTGTGGGTCAAACTAGTCCCAATGGCTTAAGATGCATTTCAAGGGTGAGCCTGTTGATACCTGTTTCCCATCCGAACGACAAAACTGCCTGCGGTTTTGGTTTGTTTTGTTTCTCCCCCTGCCCAAGAACCCACAACAGTCCCTGGACCCTGCTGATTGGAATAGTTGCACTCACCAATGCAGCAGCAGAAACAACCCCTGCCCAAGAACCCGCAATGGTCCCTGGACCCTGCTGATCGGAATAGTTGCGCTCACTGATGCAGCAGCAGAAACACTAGTTTTCCTCCCAGACCACATGGAGGACTGATGAAGGTCAGATTTAGTGGCCCTTACCGATGCATTCTTGAAAAGCTGCACCCTTGCCTGTCCTCCTAGACCACAAGCAGGACCGACTGAGAAAAATCGGATTTAGTGGCCCTTACCAATGCATTCTCGAAAACTCATTAGAGTCCTAAGCATTCTCCTGACAGTATTGGGACTTTACCCCTGTCCTGTAAAGATGTTACACCCCAAAAATGAAGTGGAGGGCCATACCCTGAGGGAGGGAAGGGATCTCCAGGGTTGGAAGAGTGACACCTTTTGTCCTCACTTATATGAATAGGAAGGATACAATTTCTGAGGCTCCCCATATCCTAGCTTCAGGAATAGCTTTTGTTAGGCCTATTAGTCTGAGGAGGGATCCTAAAATTCCAGGTAGTCCCCACTACGATGGGGCTTTGGGCAAAAATTATGTCTTTCTAATTGGTGAGCCCGGGTGCCTAAAGAAGGTAACAGAGTCCTGGAGTTTATACTAGAAATGATTCTTACAGGAGAAACTAGAAAAGCACCAGAGACAGGTAACACCTTTTAGAAGCGAGACTAACCTCAGAGAAGAGAGGCAAGAGGAAGTTTGTCTGGCAAGCATTAGGACCCAGGGGGCAAGGATCAGGATATAGGATAGATGGGTGAGTCTCGCTTAGGCAACATGCCTTTGAGAGTTCCGCTCATGGCCACAGTGTCAACCAACGTGTTGTCGGGACCCCAGACCTGCATGGCTTTCCTGTCAACCCTCGGCTCAGCCCAGAAGTACAGGAAAAACAGAAGCTGGTTCTAGGCAAACCAATGCTCCCAACTCCGAAGAGTCGGGGGTTGTTAGAGAGCCCCTTCCCAGAAAGCCTGACACTCGTGTCTTTAGTCCGGCGGCTGCGCTAGTCGCTTTTAACTAGCCAACAGGTACCCAGTATTTTGCCCCTGAATTCTAAGGAATACAGGACAGATAGCAAGTGAAAGGGGTCTGATGGTACTCACTGCTTGGTGATAGGCGACAGTCTCACCATTCAGCGATAGGCGATGGTATCACCGCTTGGCGACAGGCAGTAGTCCCTTTGTGTTCACCAAAATGTGTCCAGAATTGGTGGGTTCTTGATCTCACTGACTTCAAGAATGAAGCTGCGGACTCTTGCAGTGAGTGTTACAGTTCTTAAAGGCGGCGTGTCTGGAGTTTGTTCCTCCCGGTGGGTTCGTTGTCTTGCTGGCTTCAGGAGTGAAGCTGCAGACCTTCACGGTGAGTGTTACAGCTCATAAAGGTAGTGTGGACCCAAAGAGTGAGCAGCAGCAAGATTTATTGCAAAGAGCAAAAGAACAAAGCTTCCACAGTGTGGAAGGGGACCTGAGAGGGTTGCCACTGCTGGCTCAGGCGGCCTGCTTTTATTCTCTTATCTGGCCCCACCCACATCCTGCTGATTGGTCCATTTTACAGAGAGCCGATTGGTCTGTTTTACAGAGAGCTGATTGGTCCGTTTTGACAGGGTGCTGATTGGTACATTTACAATCCCTGAACGAGACACAAAAGTTCTCCATATCCCCACTAGATTAGCTAGATACAGAGTGTCGATTGGTGTATTTACATACCCTGAGCTAGACACAGAGTGCTTATTGGTGTGTTTACAAACCTTGAGCTAGATACAGAGTGCTGATTGGTGTATTCACAATCTGTTAGCTAGACATAAAGATTCTCCAAGTCCCCACCAGATTATCTAGATACAGAGAGCCGATTGGTGCATCCACAAACCCTGAGTTAGTCACAGGGTGCTGATTGGTGTGTTTACAAACCTTGAGCTAGACACAGAGTGCTGATTGGTGCACTCACAATCCCTTAGCTAGACACAAAGGTTCTCCAAGTCCCCACTAGACTCAGGAGCCCAGCTGGCCTCACCCAGTGGATCTCGCACCGGGGCTGCAGGTGGAGCTGCCCGCCAGTCCTGCACCGTGCACCCACACTCTTCAGCCCTTGGGCGGTTGATGGGACCAGGTGCCATGGAGCAAGGAGCGGCACTCGTCGGGGAGGCTCAGGCCTCACAGGATCCCATGGCGGGGGGGTAGGGGGAGGGCAGGCTGCAGGTCCCGAGCCCTGCCCCATGGGGAGGCAGCTAAGGCCCGGTGAGAAATTGAGCACAGCGCCGGTCGGCCAGCACTGCTGGGGGACCCAGCCTACCCTCTGCAGCTGCTGGCCTGGGTGCTAAGCCCCTCTCTGCCTGGGGCTGGAAGGGCTGGCCGGCCGCTGCAAGTGCAGGGCCACCAAGCCCACGCCCACCCGGAACTCTAGCTGGCCCACAAGCACCACGCACAGCCCCAGTTCCCACCCGTGCCTCTCCCTCCACACCTCCCCGCAAGCCAAGGGAGCTGGCTCCAGCCTCCGCCAGCCCAGAGAAGGGCTTCCACAGTGCAGCGGCGGGCTGAAGGGCTCCTCAAGCACGACCAGAATGGGCGCCAAGGCTGAGGAGGCACCGAGAGTGAGCGAGGGCTGCAAGGGCTGCCAGCACGCTGTCACCTCTCAGTAGGACACTGTGGGAGCGAGACCAACTGCGTGGGAGCTGGGTGAGACCTTTTGCTACTAGCTATTCCCCACTTACCTGGTGAACAATATTGCTAAGCAGAGGCAGCCATAGTCCTCTCTGGAACATAACCTTATTGGCCTGAGAACCACCCTCCCAATCCCCACAGTGGCATGGCAAGCCCACTAAAGGAGAGTCTGAGCTCAGGCCTTCCTAACCCTGTCCCCATCTGATGGTATTTCTCTACCCATCCTGGTAGGTGAACACAAAAGACATACACTCATGGGAGCTTTATGGTCCCATCCATTGCCTGAATAACAAGAATACCTCCCCTGGCCAACTTAGGGGAGGCTTATATCCCACTGCTAATATCACAGCTGGTACTCTCGTGAAAGCACCACCTCCTGGCTGAAGGCCAACCAACTCAGGCCTTTACAGCAACTCATGACAGAATGATCCTGCTCCCAGGAAGGAGAAAACAACAGTTAATACCACCACCTGCAGTATCCTGGCTAACCAGAGGCCCTGAGTCTGTCCACATGACAACTTCACTACCAGCATGATCAGCATTCAAGAAAGCCAGCACACTAAGCCTATCTGCAACCAAAGACTCTCACAGAATCTACTTCACTCTCCTGCCACCTCCACCAGAGCAGGTGCCTGTATTCACGGCTGGGAGACCTAAAGATGGACCACATCACAGGAATTTTTGCAGCCATTCCTTAGCACCAGCCTGGAGTCTGGTGGCCCTACTGAGTGGTTAGACCCAGAAGAGCAATAACGATCACAGCAGTCCAGCTCTCAGGAAGCCCTATCCCTAGGAGAAGGGGAAGAGCAGCATGTCAAGGATCACCTCATGGAACAAAAGAATCTGAAAAGCAGGCCTCAAGTTCCAGATTTTTCCACTAGTGGTTAGTTTCTGACAGCAGAGACACAATTGCAGTGCCGGGTGTAGTAGGGAAAGTCTGCATCTCTACCCCAACAGGCAGGCAGCCTCCGTCATGGTGAAAGGGCTTGGAGAAGGGGTCCTTGTTCCCCTCTGGCACTCCACCACAGACACAGCTGGGGCTTCCCTCACATGAACACAGCATGCAGGCACCTATAGACAGTCTTTCTGGAAAAATCCAGGGTAAGTGCAACCCCACGGGAGGACCACACTCCAGATTCAGGCCTGCATGAGAGGCAGAGTCACAGTTCCTCCGACATGTGGTTTTCTTCTGCAGCAACCTAGACCTAAGCACTTGCCATCTTTATTTTTATTTAACAAAGTATGAGATGTGGCACTGCAATTATGAAAAGAAACATGGCCCTCAGGGAAAGCTAATTATTAGCTTTCATATCTTTTCTGCCATGGATTGTAATCCTCAAGAGGATAGGGATTGTACTTTACTTTTTTTTGTCGGCTTGGTGACACACTTGTTGGGACTGGCATAATTCTCCTGTCTTAATAGGGGTAGGTGTATTTTGGCTCCGAGATTCTAGCTACAATGATAAACAGACTTGTTATCTGAAAGGGAACCTCCCTGTGGACATTGTCAAAAGGTTTACCTGAGTTTGCTGAGATAATATGCCAAATTTTCTGGCACCTGATTAAGTTCCCTGACAACCTGAATGTTCATTCTGTGAACCCCTAATGTGGGTCTCATTCTCCTGGACAAGCCTTGCCTTTCTCTCTCTTCTCTCTCCCTGCTCTTTGGCCAGGGCGCAGTCCTAACCAGCTCAGTTCTCTGGCCTCACCTCCTTCAGCTCAGACTCCCTGGTGAAAGCTGTTCTGCCTAATTTTCCATTAGTTGCGCCTCTGAATTGCTGACCCAGCATGATGGCCGGTTGCTGGGCTGATGAAACTTTGCTGCCCCCTTCTGGTCTGAATGTTTAGCAAATGTTTGTTTAATGAATTTTGGAAATAGAATTGCATGCCTTTCCAGATGCTAATGTGTAATGAAAAGCTGCATTTAAAAAGTTAAGTACTACTTATTGAGAAGATCCTGTGTGGAAGAAATACGAGGCACTGCAGATACAGCGGTGAGTGAAACAGACACAAATCTGTGCCCTCATTGAACAGTCGGGAGGAGACATACAAGACATACATAACAGGAAAAGGTAAATCCAAGATTACACAAGCAATATAGCTTGGAATGGAGATGTGGAGTGGGGAAGTGGCATTTAAATTTTAGATAAGGCCAGGGAAGACCTCCCTGAGATGTAAAGCACATGAAGGAAGTGGCAAAGAGAACAGTAAACACTGAGGCAACAGGCTGTTGGAATGTTTGAGGAACATCAAGGAGGCCATGTGGCTGCCGCAGTGCAGCAGAGTAACTGAGAGGGAGAGTAGGGCATAGGCCAGAAAGCTGAGTGTGGACAGGAGGGGGCAGAGCACACAGGGCCAGATGGGCAATTGTGTACATAGGTATACATGTGTACATACATATACACATACATATATGTATGTATACACAGACACAGAGATACACAGAGACACACATACATGCAGAGTCACACAAAGACACACAGATACATAAACAGAGACACACACAGAGACAAATGCAGAGAATAGAGACAGACACACACAGATACATATGTACAGTCATAGGCACAGACACAGACACAGACACACACACACACACACAGACATACACAGAGAATAGAGACACACAAATACAGAGACATATGTACAGAGTCACAGAGACAGGGGCAAACACACAGACACACACAGAGACAAATATATCTGAATCAGGCTGGAAACTATTGGAGAGTTTTGAATAGAGGGGAGATATGGCAATGCATATTTATATTGAGCACTCTGAAGATTGCATGAATAATAAACTATAGATGTGGCAAGGGACAAGCAGAGAGACATATTAGGAGGCAAGGAGTAACAATGACTTGGACCAGCATGGTAAAATGGAAGTAGTGAGATATGGTCCAGTTCTGGGTACATTTTGAAGATAGAAGATTTGCTGATGGATTGAATGAGGGGTATAAAAGAGAGGACTCAAGGGTAACTGGATGGCTGAGCAATTTAATAGCTGAAGTCATTTACTGAGATGGAGAAGTCTGTGGGAAGGGCAGACTGGAGGAGTCAAGGTAGAGAGAACAAGAGTTATCATTTGGAAATTTTTAGTTTGAGATGCCTGTTGCACATATGCCAAAGAGGAGATCAGAGGAGAAAACTAGGGCAGTGATACAATGTTTGGCGACACATCCTATAAGTGGTACACATGAAACTGGATGAGGTCAGATTAAGAACATCAATTCAATGTGGCAGAAGTTCTTATCACTTGCAACCTGAACATGGTTCTGACTTCAATGCAGCTTCGAGATTTAAATGCCCATTTTGCCATGTGATGACTTTATTGTCCTATTACTTTTCTCTGTTTGAACTGTTGTAAAACATATGGCTCAAGCTGTATTTATCTGTTTTTCATGTGGCATGACTGTATCTGTTATGAATTAAATTTACCTGTTTTTTTCTCCTTATTTCATCACAATTATAATGGCTGCTAGCAGCAACAATTGTGAGCACAATTGCAAATAAGCACAGTTGCAAATACTGGCAGTGTTATGGTGTGCTTGTTAGGTCTTCCCAAATCCTCTCGTTAAACTAAAAATATTTCTACGTACCCTTTAATACTCAATTTAAATGTCATCCCCTCTGCGAAGCCCTTGTCTCTGGGCAGTGCCTACTCCTCCCTTTCCTGTATTTTCATCATGCCTCTTTTATACCTTTCTTATAGCCTTTGTCATGAAACTGATTATTAGCTTTCTGAAAAGATAATAAAAGAAAGATAATTAAAAAAGATAATAAAAGAAAAGATAATAAAAAAATTATTATCTTTTCTGCCATGGATTGTAATCCTCAAGAGGGCAGGGATTGTACTTTACTTATTGTCTGCTTGGTGACACAGTTAGTATAACAGCATGTGCTTGATAAATAAATAACACTTATGCTAAATACAATAATGAACTTTTCATTTGGGTCACTTTTATGTTGAATAAATTTAAAACTATATAATTTATAAGTGTCTTAATTTCTAGATACTTCCAAATAAAGCAAGAAAAGGGTTCTCTATTCCCCTCTGGGCTATATAAATGGATGCCTAGGTTTTTATTTTGTTTGACATTAATTTAGTTGGCCAAAGAAGATTCTATCTGAAGAGCTGTCGGACTTCATTCCTCACTGCTGCTCTTTGGCAAGCCTCACATCAAAGGGCTGTTTGGAAGTTTATTCACATTGAGGCTTTCTGGCTTCTTGTACTAGTTTGGAACGAAAATCTATTCGGAAGATTTACTGTGTGGTTCTGGTATGGGCCAAATCTTTTTATCAAGAGTTATTCCAGTGATTTTCCTTGGCTTAACCCCAGGCCTATTTCTAAGCAAACGTTTGCCCAGGAATTTTGGTCCTTTATGTGTTTTGTTCTAATCCAGTTTAAATGTCGTTCTCATTAGCTATTACTTTATAAATCTTTATTTAGCTGTTAAATAATTTTCCATATAGGAAAGTGTTTTGGAGCCTCCCTGTTCCAAGAAGTTCAGATAGAAAATGACAGCCATTCAAACTTCTACTTAGGCAAAAGATCTTTAAAGAAATGTCTACTAAAGATTTCCTATGCGCCAATTGTTTTGAGTGCTAGAGACAAAGTAGTGTGTCCAATAAAGTTCTTGTCTCATGAAGCATACCCTTTAGTGAAGAGATGACAGGTAATAAACATTAAACAAACAAAAAGTATGGTAATTTCATATAATGATATGCTATGAAGTAAATACAACTGGACGTGAGAAAAAAAGGTACGAAAGGGTGACTCACAACTGAGTGTATGGTTGCCAAAGCATTGTGCCTACTTAATGTGTCAGCACAGGCATATGCTACGATGTGGATGTACCTCCCTGTTCCAGCTACTGGATTCTTCTCTGAGGTCCCTGTGTTTTGGTTCTTCTCCATTTGCCACCACACTCTCCTGAATTTATTCTCTGAAAAGTTTCTGTGTTCTATGTTGGGTTCTGTACCCTGGAAGGCTGATGTCTATAGACCATTACCTGGGTTCTCTGTCCCATGGCTTCCAGTTGGATTCTGCAAGCATTGGCTGGTGATCAGAGGATGGAAGGAAAAAGAGGTTGAGACCTTTTCTCCTTTCTCTCCCTCCATGACTAAAGCATAGTGTAGCAGTCCAGCATTACTTGACAGCCACAGCTCCTGGCAGATGGCACATCTTTTTTGCTGCTTCAGGACTAAGGGTGATAATAGCGTGGAGCTATAATAATCACACTACTCACACCTCTATAAATAGAACCTTCATTTAAATTTCTTCTCCTAAGCCCTTTTGGGTGTGGCTTCTGTTTCCTGCCAGGAACATGAATGATACAGCAGGAATGTTAAAGAATAATCACCCATGTAGATAGATCCTCCCTCAGTCCATTTCCAGTTTCTCAGATATTCTAGCCCTGTCTCTTTCACATTAGAGGTATTTATATATATTTTGTTATTCTGATGAAAATCTTGGAAAAATCTATTCTGGGGACTCCAGAGCCTCTGAAAAATAGTATCACACAGACCCGATCCCTTCTTTAAAGTTGTTTTTACCTATAATTTGGTTTCATGAGCTCACACTATTATTGCTATGCATAGCAATTTTTTCAGGTGATACTGTAAAAACTAAATCAAAAGGTTTATACTTCAAGGTATTGGAAAATCTCTTCATATTAAACGGAGAAGTAATATTTTTTGGTGAAATAAAGGCTGAATGATTTAAACAATGTGACTCTTACTATAACTCTTAATAGTGAAAGTGTATTTGCTGCATTATTTACTCAGTGGGGTAAGAGTGCATCTAATTTATTTTATGTCCAAGTATGTTGAACTCTGGCTCACCTCTATGGTTATCAAAAATCATGTCTTCTTACATCCAAGAAGTTAAAAGCAATCTAATACAATATTCTAAATAATAAAAGATTACTCTCTACCATAAAATCCTCAATAAATGGCTTTCCAGTTTTTGCTATAATATTTTCAGTTTGTGAGATCTCATCATGCCACCTTAAAAGGTCATCCATTCCATTTACATCACCTTTAAGTATTAGAAAGTATTATTGATCTCAAATCAACCTCTCCATAACTTCCTTTTTCTCCCAATTTTTCTTATTGTGATAAAATACACATAACGTAAAATTTACCATCTTAACCATTTTAAGTGTACAGGGCAGTAGTATTAAGTATGTTCATATTGTTGTGCAGTCATCACCAGCATCTATCTCCAGCACTCTTTTTAACGTTCAAAACTGAAACTATATACCCATTAAACAATAACTCCTGTTTTTCTCCTACTCCAAGGCCCTGGAAACCATCATTCTACTTTCTGTTTATGATTTTGACTATTGGAAGTACTTCAGATAAGTAGAATCATATAATATTTGTGTTTTAGTAACTGGCATATTTTATTTAGCATAATGTCCTCAGGGTTCATTCACATTGTAGCATATGCCAGAATTTCCTTCCTTTTTAAGGTTGAAATATTCATGTGTGTGTGTATAATATGTGTGTATACACACACACAAGTTATACTTGGGTTGCTTCCATTGTTAAAATAAAAACTTCAGCTGAATTAAATTTAAAGAAGTTTAATTGAGCAATGAACGATTCACAAATTGGGCAGCCCCCAGAATCATAGCAGATTCAGAGAGACCCCAGGGAAGCCTTGTGGTCAGAACAAATTTATAGACAGAAAAAGAGAAGTGACATACAGAAATCGGAGGTGAGGTACAGAAACAGCTGGATTGGTTACAGATTGCCATTTACCTCATTTGAACACAGTTTGAACACTCAGCAGTGTATTACTGGTTGAAGTATGGCTGTTAGGATTGGCCAAGGCTCAACCACTGTTATGGGTGCATACTCCTAAGTCAGGGTTTCAATCTTTACCCACTAAGTTAGGTTGCAGTTCGTCCACAAGGACTCAAATATAGAAGTACAAAGTCCTTCTCAGGCCATATTTAGTTTGCTTTAACACCATATTTTAGCTATTGTGAATAATGCTATGTACATGGATATACAAATACACCTTTGAAACCTTCTTTTCAGTTATTTTAAGTACATATTCAGAACTGGAATTGCTGGATCATATGGTAAATCTATTTTTAACTTTTTGAGAAATTGCTGTACTGTTTCCCACAGTGGCTGTACTAGTTTATGTTCCCACTAACAGTACACAAGTGTTCCAATTTCTCCACATCTTTATCCTAATGGGTGTGAGGTAGTATCTTGTTGTAGTTTTGATTGAATTTTCCTAGTGATATTGAGCATCTTTTCATGTGCTTATTGGCTATTTGTATATCTTCTTTGGAGAAATGTCTATTGAAGTCCTGTACCCATTTTTGAATTAGATAGTTTTCTGTTGTTAAATTTAAGAAATTCTCTATGTATTCTGGATACTAATCCCTTAAAAGATATGCAATTTGCAAATGTCTTCTTGCAAATATTTTCTCCCATTCTGTAGGTTGACACTATTTTATTGATAATGTCTTTTGGTGTGCAAACATTTTTAAATTTAAGATGTCCAATTTTTTTTTCTTTTGTTACCTGTGCCTTTGGTGTCATATCTAAGAAATAATTGTCAAATTCAATGTCATGAAGCATTTGCCCTATGTTTTGTTCTAAGAGTTTTAGTTCTCACATTTAGATCATTGATATGGTTTGGCTGTGTCCCCACCCAAATCTCATCTTAAATTGTAATCCTCATAATCTCCTTGTGTTGTGAGAGGAAACTGCTGAGACGAAATTGAATTATGTGGGCAGTTTCCCCCATGCTGCTCTGGTGATAGTGAGTTCTCACGAGATCTCATGGTTTTATAAGCATCTGGCATTTCCCCTGCTGCACTCATTTTCTCTCCTGCCACCTTGTGAAGAGGTGCCTTCTGCCATGTTTGTAAGTTTCCTGAGGCCTTCCCAGCCATGCAGAACTGTGAGTCAATTAAACCTCTTTTTGTTATAAATTACCCAGTCTCAGGTATTTCCTTATAGTAATGTGGGAACAGGCTAATATAGTCATGGATGCATTTTTAGTTTTTTGTTTTATATGGTGTTAGGTAAGGGTCCAACTTCATTTTTTGGCATGAGGATATCTAGTTTAGCCAACACCATTTGTTGAAAAAATGGACTTTTCTCCATTAAGTGGTCTTGACATTTCTGTTGAAAATGATTTGACTATACATGTAAAGGTTTGTTATCTAGGCTCTGTATTCTATTCCAATAGTCTATGTCTGTCTTTATGCCAGGTCTACACTGCTTTGATTGCTGTAGCATTGTAATACATTTTGAAATGAGAAGGTGTGATTCCTCTAGCTTTGTTCTTCTTTTCCTGGAGTGTTTTGGCTATTTGGGGTCCTTTGAGATACTAACTCATATAGCTATGGGTTTTAGGATGGGTTTTCTTATTTCTGTAAAAAAGGTCATTGGGATTTTGATAGTGATTGAATTAAATATGTAGATTGCTTTGGGTAGTATTGAGATCTTAACAATACTGAGCCTTCCAGTCCATGAACAAAAGATGTCTTTCCATTTATTTTTGTCTTCCTTATTTCAGAATTTTTAAAAAGACTATTCACTGTACAAGTCTTTCATCTCATTGGTTAATACCCAAGTATTTTATTCTTTATAATGCTGCTGTGTCTGAATGTGTCTCCCCCATACACACATATTCACGTTGAAACTTACTTGCCAATGTGATAGTATTAAAAAAGTGGGGTCCTTAGGAGATGATTAAGTCATGAGTACCATCCTCATGACTTAGCACTCTTATAAAAGAGGTGTGAGGGAGCTGTTTGCCCCTTCTGCCATGTGAAGATGTAGCAAAAGGCACCATCCTGGCAGTAGAGAGCTGCCCTCACTAGACATTGAATTTTCTGGTGTTTTGATCTGGGACTTCTCAGGCTCCAGAAATATGAGAAAATGAATGCATGTTATTTATAAATTACCCAGTCTCAGGTATTTTGTTATAGCAGCAGGAATAGACTAAGACAGATGTTATTGTAAATCGAATTGTTCCTTAATTTTCTTTTCCGACTGTTCATCATCAGTGTATAGAAATGTGATTGATTTTAGTGTGTTTATATCCTGAGTAGCTGAGATTACAGGCATGTGCCACCATGCTCAGCTAATTTTTTTATTTTTAGTAGAGATAGGGTTTTGCCATGTTGAGCAGTCTGTTTTTGAACTCCTGAGCTCAAATGATCTGCCTGCCTTGGCCTCCCAAGGTGCTGGGATTACAAGCATGAGCCACCTGCACCCAACCTGTTTTCATTAATCTTTAAGTATTTTCTAATTTTCCTTGTGATTTCTTTTTCATTGATTGGTTGTTTAAGAGTATGTTAATTTCTAAAAATTTATAAATTTTTCAGTTTTCTTCTGTTACTGATTTCTAATTTCATCCTGTCATGGTCAGAGAAGATGCTTTGTATGATATCTATCTTTTAAAATCTATTGAGACTTAATTTGTGACCTAACATGTAGTCAATTTTGGAAAATCTATTATGTGCACTTAAGAAGAATGTATATTCTGTTATTGTTGAGAAGAATGTTCTGTATATGTCTGTTATATTTAGTTGGTTTATTGTGTCATTCAATTTTTCTATTTCCTTGTCTCCTGTCTGGCTTTTCTATTATTGAGAGTGGGATATTGAAATGTCCAACTATTTATTGTAGACTGTCAATTTATCTCTTCAGTTTTGTTAATTTTTTCTTCATATAATGTATGGTCTGTTATTAGGCATATAAATGCTAATTATTTCATCTTGCTATATTGAATCTTTTATGAATATATAATGTCCTTCTTTGTCTTTTGTAATACTTTGGACATAAAGTTTATTTTGTCTGGCACTGGTATAGGCACATCTCCTTTGTTTTGATTGCTATTTGCATGGAATACAGTTTTCTATACTTTAACTTTCAACCTATTTGTATCTTTAGATAAAAAGTGAGTCTCCTGTACACAGCATATAGTTGAATCACATTTAAAAAATATATTACTTCAATCTCTGTCTTTTGATTGGGGAGTTCAATCCAGTAATATTTAAGTAATTACTGATAAGAAGGAACTTCTGTCATTTTGGTATTTGTTTTCTTGTCCCTCATTTTCTGCATTACTATCTTTATTGTTTAGCTGATTTTTTTTGTAGGGATACATTTAAAGTAATTTTTCATTTTCTTTTTTATATATTCTATAGCATTATCTTTGTGGTTGTCATAAGGATTATACTTAAGATCCTAATTTTATAACCCCCTACTTTGCATTTATCCCAGCTTAACTTCAATGTCTTATAAAAACTGCTTATTTAAGAGCTGTCTCCACCCCTCTGAGTTGTTAATGTGACAGAATTGCACCTTTCTCTATATGTGCTCCCAAATATAAGCTAATAATTCTATTAAATGTTTTAGTCTCTTAAATTATGTACAAAGCAAAATGTGAGATTATAAACCAAAGTAATAATAGTACTAATTTTTAGGCTAATAATTATTTTTTTAAATGTCTCTTAAATCATGTAGAAAACAAATAATTATGCACTGTTGTTATAATACTAGTTTTTATAATTGCCAATGTATTTACATTTACTGAGATCTTTCTTCATAAAGCTTTGAGTTCTGTCTACTATCCTTTTATTTAAAGCTGCAGGACTCCTATTAGCATTTTTTGAAGGGCTGGACTAGTGATAATAAACTCCCTCAGCTTTTGTTTATCTGAGAATATCTTCATTTCTCTTTCATTTTGAAATACAGTTTTGCCAGATATAATATTCTTGGTTGATGGTTTTTTTTTTTTTCTAGCACTTAGAATGTATCAGTCTGATGCCTTCTGGCCACCAAAGTGTATGATGAGAAATTTGCTGATAATTTTATTGAGGATCCCTTGTATATGGTGAGTCACTTCTCTTGTTGGTTTAAAAATCCTGTCTTTGACCTTGGCCTTCAAAAGTTTGAGTATGTATCTCAGTGTGGGTCTCTTTGAGTTAACTCTGCTTAGAGTTCATCAAGCCTCTTGTGTGTTTATATTCATGACTTTCATTATGTTTGGAAAATTTTGGTCAAATTTTATTCAAATATTCTCTCTGCCTCTTTTTCTCTTTCTTCTTCTCCAGCTCCCCAATGCAAATAGTGGTCCACTTGATGGTGTTCCACATATTCCTTAGGCTCTGTTCACTTTTCTTCAACCTTTTCTCTTCATGTTGCTCAGGCTTGATCATTTCCATTGTCCTATCTTCAAGTACACTGATTCTTTCTTCTACCTGCTCAAGTCTACCTTTAAATACCTCTAATAATTTAATAATTTCATTTGTTGTATTTTTCAGGTATTTTCTTTTTGGTTTCTTTTTAGGTGTTTTTCTCTCTATTTATATTTAAATTATGTTCATACATAATTTTCTTGACTTTCTCCGTATCTTCTTTTAGTTCTTTGAGCCTTTTTAAAAGACAGTTATTTTAAAGTTTTTATTTTGTAGACCTACCATCAGATCTTTTTTTCAGGGAAAGTTTCTGTTGGATTATTTTTTTCCTTTAAATTGGCCATACTTTAATGTATCTCTGTATGCCTTTTGATTTTTTTGAAAACTGGAGATTTGAATCTAAAAGTGTGATAACTCTAGAAATCAGAATCTACCCCCTTCCCAGAGTTTGCTGTGTTTTGTTTTTGTTTTTTATTATTTAGGATATCTTTGTGCCACGGATCAGCCTGAGTATAAATTTAAGGTCTTCTCAGGCATTTTCTGAGCCTATGCCTTCCCCTGGGCATTTATGGTGATTTCTAATTTCCCTCATATATGTGGTTGCTTTTGAATGTCCTACTTGTCAATGTATGGCTCTCAAAAAATAAAAAAGAGAAAATGAAAGGAGGGAGAGGAAGACACCACCTTTTAAATTTCCTGAAAGTCACTTTAGCTAGAGGAGGAGGGGCTTGCAACAATGCAGGTAGGTGCAAGAATAATAGCTGCTACCTCTTTGTCCACACCTCTGTGGTCAAAAGTAGCAATCAGTGATAAGAGCACAGATCCCTGATATTTGCAGAACGGGATCCTTTTTGCCTACCCTGGCTCCTTTAACCTGTGTGCAAGCTGCATGAGAAACACATACACAGCTCCCTGCCATGAGGATGAAGTGTGGGGGATGGTAGCTGCTACTGTATTAAGGGCTGAAACTGACCAAAAGTAATCACATTTTATCATCTAAGTATTTCCCTGAAAGTTGCAAGCGTTCACTAGACTCCAGTTCCAAAATAGTTACATCAGACAGATCCTGCCAATGTGATTGTTGTTTAGCTGGGGAGACAGATTCCTACTATGCCATCTTCTCAGAATGCTCTCTGTAACTACCTTTTATTGATTCTAGTGTGAATTGCTCAAGGATGTGGTAAAAAAAAAAAAATCCACCTGAAAGAATTAGAGGTAAGAGTGCCAGACACTCACACAGGGCCAGGAATAGTTTGTATTACCACCAGCCAGAGTCGAAAACCTCCAACTTTAGAAGACAATAAGTAGAGTATACAGAAGAATTTTGCTTCAGTGGCGGGGAATAATAAACTCTACACTAAATACTGCTCCATTTCACCTAATAAATCTTAAAGTAAGATCTGAATGAATCAAATTGTTTCCAAGTACCTTAACTGAATCATAGTAAAAAATCCTCAAGAACATTTATATAAAAACAAAACTATTGGCTGGGTGCGGTGGCTCACGCCTGTAATCCCAGCACTTTGGGAGGCCGAGGCTGGCGGATCATGAGGTCGGGAGATCGAGACCTTCCTGGCTAACACGGTGAAACCCTGTCTCTACTAAAAATACAAAAAGAAATTAGCCGGGCATGGTGGCAGGCGCCTGTAGTTCCAGCTACTTGGGAGGCTGAGGCAGGAGAATGGCGTGAACCCGGGAGGTGGAGCTTGCAGTGAGCCGAGATCACGCCACTGCACTCCAGCCTGGGCGATACAGCAAGATTCTGTCTCAAAAAACAAACAAACAACAACAAAAAATAACAACAAAAAACAAAAATATCAAAAGTACCCAACAAAAAAATTCACAATGTTTGAGATTCAGTCAAAAATTACCTAGTATGTAAAAAAGTGGAAAAATACAACACATAATGGAGACATAAATCAATCAACAGGGACTAAAAAAATTGTTAGCAAACAAGAATTAGCAAACAAGGACACTAAAATAGTTACTATAACTGGATTGAAAAGTTAAGTACAAAGATGGAATATTTTTAAAAGACCAAAACCTAACTTCTAGAGATGAAAACTACAGTGTTTGAAATAAAATATATATATATATTTATTTATTTCACTGTAGTGTTTGAAATATACACACACACATACACACACACACATACACACTGGATTGGATGACAGTAGATTATTCATTGCAGGAAGACCTATATACTGAAGATTACAAATCATTGCTGAGAAAAATTTAAGAAGAGTTGAATAAATAAATATTCATGAAGCAGAAATCTCAAAATTGTTAACACTCATTTCTCCCAAAATTAATTGATCTACAGTTTTAATGCAATCTCAGTCACACTGCTTTAAAAAAGAAATTTACAAGCAGATTCTAAAATTCACATGAAAATGAAAAGTTCCTGGAATAGCTAAATCAACTTTGAAAACTGAACAAATTGGAGGACTAATACCACCTTGTTTCAAGACTTATTTTAAAATTACAGTAATTAAGACAATGTAATAACACTGTAAAGACAGAAAGATAGATCGCTGAGGTAGAATAGAGAGTTTAGAGATAGACCTACACTGGAATGGGCAACTCATTTTAAACAAAGGTGCAATGACAATTTAATGGAGAATGGATAGTTATTTTTAAACAAATGGTGCTAGAACAATTGGATAGCAATGTATTAAAAAATAAGCTTTGAGACTTACCTTGGGTGATGGAAATATTGTGATGGTTAATTTTATGTGTCAACTTGACTAGGCTAAAGGATGACCAGATAGTTAGTAAAACATTATTTCTGGGTGTGTCTGTGAGAGTATTTCTGAAAGAGATTGGCATTTGAATTGGTAGACTGAATAAAGATCACCCTCACTAGTTTGATGAGCATCAGCCAATCTGTTGTGGACTTGAATAGAACAAAAAGACAGAGGAAAGGTACATTTACTCTCATCTCTTTGAGTTGAGCATTCATCTTTTTCTGCTTTCAAACATGGGGCTTTTCATTCTTGAGCCTTTGAACTAGGACCAGGACTTACACCATCACCCTCCCCACCATCCCCAACCACCAAACCTTCAAACTCAAGCTGAATCACACCACTGGCTTCCTGGTTTTCTCTCGCTCTTTCTCTCTCTATATATACATATAGATATATAGGTGTGTGTGTATATATATAATTGTATATGTATATGTGTGTAGGTATACGTATACATATATGTAGATATACATAGAATTGCATATCAATTATATGTATACAAGATTATTGTATATGTATAGGTACAATTATATGTATATATACATATAATATCTATAATTGGTTCTGTTTCTTTGGAGAACCCCTAACTAGTGCAGATTTATATCCTAAAATTCTGAAAGTTATAGAGTATCTTAACCTGGGTTAGGCAAAGATTTCTTAGATACAACATGAAAAGTTCAATCAATATAAGAATGCATTGATAAATAGAACTTCAAAGTTAAAAACTTCTGTTAAGAGAATAAAAAGCATGGTTAAACTCATCGTTAAGAGAATAAAAAGACAAGCCACAGACTGGGAGAAAATATTTGCAAATCTTACAAAGGATTTTTACACAGAATATATAAAGAACTCTCAAAATTCAAAAATAAGAAAACAAACCCCTACAAAAAACTGGGCAAATTATTTGAAGACACTTCACCAAAGAAGATACACAAATGACAAATAAGCACATAAGAAGATGTTCAACATCAGTAGTCACTGGGGAAATGCAATTATAACCACTATACACCTATTGGAATGGTTAAAAGTGAAAAGACTGACCATACCAAGTGTTGGTGAGAATGTGGAGAAACTGCAACGCTCATACATCTAGTTTGAGTGTAAAATAATATAACCAGTTGGGAAAACAAATTGACAGTTTTATGAAAAGTTAAACATGTATGAGCCATATGATTCAGCCATTCTACACTTTGATATTCAATCAATAGAAATGAAAATGTATCAATACAAAAACTTGAAATAAATGTTCATATCACATTTATTTGTAATAGCCCCAAACTAGAAGCAGCCAAAGTATCTGTCTATGAACAAGTGAATGAATAAACAAGCCGTGGTATATCCATATACTAGACTACTATCCTGCAATTTAAAAAAATGAACCATTGACACACACAACAATATTTGTGGATCTCAAAATAATTATGCTGAGTGAAATAATTCAGATATAAAAGAATACTCGCTGGGCGTGGTGGCTCACGCCTGTAATCCCGGTGCTTTGGGAGGCTGTGGCTGGCAGATCACGAGGTCAGGAGTTTGAGACCAGCCTGAACAACATGGTGAAACCTTGTCTCTACTAAAAATACAAAAATTAGTTGGGCATGGTGGCAGGTACCTGTAATCCCAGCTACTCAGGAGGCTGAAGCAGGAGAATCACTTGAACCCAAGAGGTTGCAATGAGCTGAGATTGCGCCATTGCACTCCAGCCCAGGTGACAGAGTGAGACTCTGTCTCAAAAAAAAAAAAAAAAAAACAAAGAATAATACTATATGACTCAATTTATATACAATTCTATTAAATTCATACTAATATTTGTGACAGAAAAGCACATCAGTATTTGTCAGAATGCGTAAGGGTGTCAGGAGGAGTGGAAGAGAAGAATCACAAAGGAGTATAGGAGTTTGGAACTATTGGACGTGTTCATTTATCTAGGTGGCAGTGATAGTTGCATGGGTGTACATATGTCAAATCTTATCAGATTGTATGCTTTATATATGTGCAGTCTATTGTGTGTCAATAACATCTCAATAAAGTTGTTAAAAATATTTTAAAAAACTAAAAAGATGGTACAAATCCATTTTCTACAGTTTGTTTCTTCTAACTTTAGAGAAATAAAAGAATTAGCAAAGCAAAGTTCAGAACGGTTAAAGATAGCTTTTTTTTTTTAAACAAAATTCACTTACTTCACTCATTTAACAAGTATTTATTGTTATACTCAGACACTGTACACAAATAAAACTTTGAAGGAATTTCCAGATAAGTGCAACTGTTTATTATTTTATCTTCTCTTTATATCATTTTCAGAAACTGTTTTCAGGAAGTACCATTCATTTTCATACCAACTGGGTGATGTATAATGAATTACCACAGTGTTTGGCTTATATTTATTCTTTTGTCCCTACGAAAATATATTATATGTTTCTACTTTTAAGTTTATTGATTTTCTTTCAAGTTTTTGTTATTTTGATGCATAATGCCTCTTAACCTCCTTTCTAATAAGATCATTTCTTTTAAACAATGTATATAATATTCTAGACATGAGTTTATTCCCACAAATTATCAGTGATGATAACAATTTATAATTATCTTTGTTGGATAAAATCTCAACTTAACGTGAGCATTGGCCTAACTTCTATGGACCAAAACCATTTTAAAATGCTCTAATGAAGTCCACTATACAAATAAAATGACCTAGTAGTTCAAATAGAGATAAGTGACAGTAGAAGTGAATTATTATATACTACATGTTTGTGTAGTCATGACACTCAGTATTTTTTTAAATTGCCATTCCAGAGTTTCTCCTAGTGTTTTCAAATTCCAACAGATATTTATCTTCAGGATTTGAGAAAAAGATTTCAGGATTCCTAGGAATTTTTGCAATTGGAAGTTATTATTAAAGATTAACATTCTTTGCACTGCTTACTCATTATTATAGATATCAAAATATGGTTAATAAATAAGAAACATTGAAATTATAGCATTTATGAAGAACTACAATCTATTGTGAATATTCATACTCTCAGTGATATGCAAGTAAATAAGTAGCATTTTGAACAATTAAAGTAGCAATTGAATAGCATTTGAACAATTAAAATTTTGGATCTTCTAGTTCTATACAGAACTGCATGCCAAAATTGCCAATTTACAGACTTATTTGCTTCCAAACCTGTTATTTCCTAGAACACTACGCTTATAATTTATGTAATGTACATATGCTTATATAGTATGAATATTTATTTTATTTGCAAGAATGACTCACCATTAGCTGCATACAGAATGATGAACATACACTTCTAACATGGTGATAGCTACAACAAAATGATGGATTGTGATTACTTTTTCTTTAGTGCTCCTAATTCAACTTCTGGATATGTCAACCTTACCTTTGGACTCTGCATGTCAGCATTTCCTGCTCCTGCTTTAGATTTTACTTTAGTGGATTGCTTCTAATCAATAATGCTTCTATGTTGAATCCTAAGGTTTAATTCTTGCAAGAGACTATAATACTTTTTTTCCATTTTTTCAATCTATAAGTTTTTGAAATTCAAAAAATTCTAGGAAGGGCTTTCTGTATGGAAAAGCTACTTTCCCCACTAGGTGCAGGGTATTCCAATATTGAATCATCTAGATGGTTTCTAGTTTTATAATGGTAAACTTTTCTCCTTTCAATTTTGAGTTTAATACCATTTTGATCAGATCTACAAATCATTTGTCAAACACGTTCTTGGAGTACTCATCTCTAACAACTCTTTCAACAGTGTTTCTAACACTAAAGGAACTTTAACTGTTTTCTAGAAATTCAAATTTCATTATTTGATATCAGTTATATATGTAGCCACTAAATTCACCATGGATTTTCTCTACTAAAATCCCAACCTTTGTTTGGAAGGCTAGATTAAAGTCTATCAATGTCTCAAGTCTTAGATTTCCTTCCAAGACTTTATAATCACTGGAGACAATTTCCATTTCCTTTCCGTGAGTGTCATATATCCCCACAGGAATCTGCAGGAAGAATGAGACGTAGCATACTTTCAATGATTTCCCAGCAACTCTGAGCTTCATTGACCTCATACTCCTTTTCTCAAACGGCTGTTGCAGATTAAATGTGCATGTGTATGCACATAGCTGTGTAGATAGAAGATACCAATAAATGGTCACTGTTAGTAACAAGAGTCATCATATCTGTTGTTTTTCAAACATTACTATTATTTGGGCACAAAATAATACTTCTCTTCCAGAAAATCCATATTTATTACCTACTAAAAGAACCAAAGCTGACATCTGATAAAATTCTGATTACTCACTTTCTTCTTTTTTCTCCGTTTTCTGTAACATTTCTTTTCACTTGTCATTGTCTTCATCATTTTCCAAGTGTATCCTTGGGCAAGTGATTGAATCTGTTGGTTTCTCAGTTTCTGCATCTGAAAAATAGGAATAACAATAGCAGT
The DNA here is from genome assembly GCF_028878055.3 of Symphalangus syndactylus. NCBI lineage: Eukaryota > Metazoa > Chordata > Mammalia > Primates > Hylobatidae > Symphalangus > Symphalangus syndactylus. The sequence goes on from NC_072440.2 coordinate 35,569,608, forward strand.
TATGTTTGTGCTGAGGCTTATAGGGGATCTAAGTAAAGTATTTAAAACAGTGTTTGGCACATGGTAAGTGCTCAAAAAATTTTAGCTGCTTATTATTATTATTAACACTGATTTTTAATATTTGGCATTCTCAAAATCCTTAAATTGTTGTATTACTCCTGAGAGTGAGTCCTAACTTCTGTCTTGACACTTTTTATCATTCTTGATAAGGCAAAATACAGAAAGGTGTTCAAGTCCTCTTACCTTTACTTCATCCTGGAAGATGTATAATTAGGACACAGTGGGTATTTGTGATAGGAGGACAAATACATCTATCTCTACGTCTGTTCTCAGAAATAACTGCTGCCCTCTGTGCTCCTTCTTGCCAGAGGACATGGCCTCTCTTATTTTGCAAGGTTAAGGATGGAAATAAAAAAAGACAACTTCTCTTTTGTCTGTCTTGGCTTTGAACAACATGCTTTCCTTTCCATCTAGAATTTTCTCTTATTACTGCTCTTAATGTAACTCAAACAAAGAGAGGACTTGAAAGATGGTCAGTTGTTACTTGGCCTGGTGTGCTTTACATTGTTCCAGTGTTGTGTTTCTTCTGAATGAAATAGCACCAAATGACAGTAAGTGTAAAAATCAGAGCAATGTTTGAGAATTTATTAAGGTATGCAATGTACTAAATGAGTACTGAAGGATGAAGTTTAAGGAAGGCCATTCAACAATGAAAAGCTTATTAACAGTGCATTATTTTAGTATTATGGGGCATAAATGACATTATCTAATTGCCATCAATAAAATACTAGTGAAATGACAGCAAGTCTTTAGCAGGCAAATAAAAATACAGTTCCTCATATTGGATCATTAAAAGGTGAATTGGAACGATTTGTCTTTTTGTAGGCTGATCTATCTTTTAATATCATTTTGTGAATCACAAAGAAAATTATGTTCAGATAGGTACCTGAAGAGTTTCCTCCATACAGATGATTAGAAACAATTCTTTAGAAATGCTTGACTATTTAACATACCCAAAAGAGCAATAGGAAGGTCATAAGCAAGCAACACAAAAAGAATTTGAGAGAACAAACACCAAATAACATTTAATAACCATAAAGGCATGGTTAGGCCCTTGGTCTCAGTGCTACCATTAATAATTGACTATCTCACCTCATTGCTGAACATGTCAAAGTAATGAATGTGTGGTTGGGCTTCATTGTCCTTGGGTTTACTATACTCTGTTAACACCTCCTAGGTAGCCATCAATTCCCTTAGTGTTATACTTTTTGTTGTTTATTATTTTTATTAATAGCACCAAGATATCCTTTGCAGTTTTGACTTAAAGAGGAAACTTTGGCTGTAAGTTGAGGTATCAAACCTACAGGTACATTGCTATGCACAGTCTTTATTAAAGTTGCTTTTATAATAAGGGACACCTAATTTTAAAAAATATTCTGGAATTTCTTGAATGGAATTAGTTTCAAATATGCTCTTCCAGAAATACATCACATGCACTACTCTTGGGTACAGAAAATATAATGGTGGTTTTATGCCACTAAAGTTGGTGTGGTTGGTTACACTGCAATAGTAATGGAAATATTGTTTTATTTGTTTGGGAACAAACAAACCTTTCTTTGACTTTTCCTCCCAATATAACCGGAAAGTTACCAGGCAAGGCACTTCTCCTTTGGACATTTTAATTGGCAGAAGAATGGGATGTGGCCTAGGCTAGACTTATAATATTATGTTCCTTTTGCTAAAGTGATTGGGCCAAGGGATGGCACATGACCCCGCCAGGGCCAGTCTAGGTCCAGTATGGTGAAAGCCTTCCTGCAGTATAATCAGATGAAGGTACACAAAGAAGAACTCAGAAAAAAGAGGAAGGGCCGGGCGCGGTGGCTCACGCTTGTAATCTCAGCACTTTGGGAGGCCGAGGCGGGCGGATCACGAGGTCAGGAGATCGAGACCACGGTGAAACCCCGTCTCTACCAAAAATACAAAAAATTAGCCGGGCGTGGTGGCGGGCGCCTGTAGTCCCAGCTACTCGGAGAGGCTGAGGCAGGAGAATGGCGTGAACCCGGGAGGCGGAGCTTGCAGTGAGCCGAGATCGCGCCACTGCACTCCAGCCTGGGTGACAAAGCAAGACTCCGTCTCAAAAAAAAAAAAAAAAAAAAAAAAAAGAAAAAAGAGGAAGGAAGATAAAACAAGCTGTGCTTGGGCCTCTGGTGACAGTCACTAAGTTCATCTGAGTTTCCCTGATCCTGCAGCTTTTCCTTCATTTCTAAGAAGTATCCTGGCATCCTTCCAACAAATTATTCTATTTTATGTAACCAAGTTTGAGGTAGGATTCTGTCACTTTGTAATCTGTAAAAACCTCCACAAAGAGCTGGAATTTCATCCTCATCATCAGGTATCTTCAAGAGTATGTAATTGTGAAAAAGGTGGCCATTTGTGGGCCAAAGGCAACATAAGAAGTGCACTTTGAGAGAAAGCCTTTGAAAAGAGCAAAGAATTATTATTACATAGAGGGGTCAAATTAAAGACAGGTACATGACAGATAGAAGTGAGCAATTAATTAACAAGTCTTTTTCATTGACAGAAAAGTAGACCCCCCTGAAGTTGTGAATTAGTCCCAATTTCAATGCCATATTTCTTAGAGTCACTGCTGTCCATCTTTTGTATCCCCAACCCTGCCCCCAACCCATTATTAATTTCTCCTAATTTCAGGGTTATGACAAAGTTAATAGCACTTGTTTAGAATCTAGCTGCCAATTTAATATGAACAACAAAGACAGTTATTTAGAGGGCATTAATTGAAAAGAGAATCAATACCTACAGGGAAAATATCAGATACTATTTAATTCCCAATATCTAATCAGTAAAAAATAAAAATATAACAATCTGGTGGTTTTAAAGAACTAATTGAAAAAGCATGGCATTTGATCAAAAAAAGAAAATTGGAACTATGTAAAATCTTATTAAAACATTTTTTGATGTTTCATTTGGAAAGAAAATGATCCCTCATTAATATTACATAGATGCTGGACACTTTACTATTTGGATGGTACTTTAAAATTTATCTCACCATGGGAATCTTAGCTAATAAGATGGCATTTCTGGCAAAGAAGAATAGTTTGAGATGTTTGGTAAAGAGAAAGTAACACCTGGGTTATGTTTCAGATAAAAACACCCATTTAGAAAGATGCTTTAAAAAATCAGTTGTCAAAGAATTAAAAATAGAATTAGCATTTAACCCAGCAATTACATTACCGGGTATATACCGAAAATAAAATAAATCATTCTACCAAAAAGACACCTAAACTTGTATGTTTATTGCAGCATTATACATGATAGCAAAGACATGAAATAAGCCCAGGTGCCCATCAATGGTGAACTGAATAAAGAAAATGTGGTACATATATACCATGGAATACTGTGCAGCTATAAAAAAACAAAAACAAAAACAAAATCGTGTTGTTTTCAGCAACGTGGATGCAGCTGGTGGCCATTGTCCTAAGCGAATTAATGCAGAAACAGAAAAGTGGGAGCTAAACATTGGGAATAACCGACAAAGATGGGAACAATAGACACTGGGGATTCCAAAACAGGGGAGGGAAGGAGACAGGCAAGTGTTGGAAAACTACCTATGGGGTACTATGCTCACTACTTGGATGACAGGATCATTACAACTCCAAACTTCAGCATCATGCCATATACCCATGTAACAAACTTGCACATGTATGGCCCAAATCTAAAATTTTTTAAAAATTGAGTTGTTAGATGTTTAAAAGTTCAGGAATTTTAGCAAACTGCATAATTTCTTCTTGTTGATATTTTATTGATAACCATCTTTCATAGGTATATGTGATTAACTTGATGATTCAGCCTCTTTTTGTTAGAATTCTTGGTTTAACTCTTATTTCCCAAAAGTCTCTTAGTCTGTTTTCTTCTTCTCTTTTTTACCCACATGTATACTTATGGAATAACAAGTAACTTAATAAAAAAAACCTTAACGAAATATAAATAAGAAGCTAAGTCATAGGATCGTAAACCTTTAGAACTGGAAGGAACTATAGCACTCATTTCACTTGATGACCTTGTTTTACAGGTAAGAAAATGAGATTTAAGAAGATTAGTTAATTTGCAGACTAAAGTTATGTTTACTGCTAAGAAAAATTATGCTCTTGGGTTTTCCATTGTTTTGGCATTTCTGTGCCTCAGTTTTTCTTTCTTATTCTTTTTAGAGTTAAATCTCTTTGAACGGCTTTATATTTCAGTTATCAAGTTATAACATTCAGTGCAGTGATTATCGAAGTGTAGTCTTTGGACTAGGAACTTTAGTATTATTACCTGGAAACTTGTTAAAAATGTAAATTTTGGGGCCCTGTCCCAAACACAGTGAATCAGAAACTACAGTAGTGAGGTCCAGCAATCTGCGTTTAACAATCCCTAGGTTATTCTGATGTACTGAGTTTGGTGAATGACATTTGGTCTGAGTGTTAGAAAAATGAGATCTTAATCCGAATACTGTAACTACCTGGTGGCTATGGGAAAATCGCTCAAAGCAAATCTAATATTCTTTTGCCCTTTCCTCAAACCCTCTAAAGTTCTTCCATAGACTTTTAGCTCTATGTAAGTAGCCCTCTACTTCTACAACTTTACCTCCCTTCGACCTCTCCCACTAATTTTGGCTCCGACAGTACCAATTTCTCTGTTCCACTGGCTCTATTGTTCCCCTGCCAGGAAGGCTCTTCCTTCCCTCTTCACCTTACTCAGCTCCAGTATGAATCAGACTAGAGGCCCAGGACTTTTAGGAAGTCTTTGATTTCCATCTGGAATGGGTTGTGTGCCTCCTCTATTGTTTTCATAATATTTTACGCATATGACATCACTGAGAGCTGAAAATATGTAGATATTAACTAGCTGAAGGCAGGCAAATTGGCTTCCTAGGAAAGGAGAATGGTCTGTGCAAAGGTCCTGTGCTGGGAGTGAGCATGACATGAACATGGGGTTCAAAGAGGGGCAGTGTGCCTAGATAAGAGAGAGTGAGAGGAGGCAAAGTGATGCAAAGCGAGGCTGGAGATGTAGATTCGGGCCAGATCACTCAAAGAGTCATAGGCAATTTGTCTTTATGCTAAAAGCAACAGGAAAATATGGACATATTTTAAGAAAAAAGCGAATGTAATAAGATGAGCATTTTAAGAGGAGCACTTGGCTGCTGTTAGGTGGTAGTAAGAACCACTTATCGGCAACCAGTCAGGAAACCATTGCAGTAATGCAGGTAAAAGACGATGGTAGCCAGGATTTCTCTTGTTAGTGATAGTGGAAATGGAAAGAAGGAATGGATTCATGAGATTTTTAGGACTTGGTGATGGCTGCATAGGAGGTATGAGGGAGGGGGAAGTGTAGGTTTTAAGTCAGTATCTAGTTACTGAAGATATTGGCTATATTGTATACACCTGCCAGATTTGCATTACTAAGTAAGGGAAACATTCCCATTTAAGTGTTCTGAACAAATGTAACATGTATCTTAGTCTCTGTGTATCACCAAAGCATGAGTAGTTTATTATGGACAATGAATTTGAAACTACTTTTAAAACAATGGTAAATAAAACCACATTTACCTGTAATCTCCTTCAGCTCCCACTATCATTCACTCATAGCAATGGAGAGCAATCATTCAGTTAATTTTCCTGGATGGTTTCTGTGACATTAATTATTTTAGACATCATCCTCATCATCTTCTGTTCCCATCAATGCTCCTTGTTCTGCTTATAAATATTTCATACCATATCTTTTGTTTCATGTTGAGGTTTAATAATCCCATTTCTCATTTGCTATCCTTTTGATATATTATTCTCATTAGAGTGGAAGGGCAAGAGTTGAATGGATTTTTTTGAACCAAGTCTAAGAATCTTAAAACTTCTAAAAGTATCTGCTCTATCAGAATCTGTGATTTAAAAAATATAGCTAGGAGGCTAGAGAGATGTGTTTAAGAGACATTGATTCAAGGTCAATAAATTTTTGGGGGGTAGCATAGAAAAAGAAAGCATTTTAAATTTGAAAAATTATTGGGCTCTGCGTGAAACAGTTAACTAAAATGGCTCTCCAATTTAAACAATTTTAAAAGATTAACAAAAAATAAGGTAAGGATGGTCTCATGAAAGCAAGCCATTGGATGAAACATAATGGATCTATAATACATTAGACAGATAAATAGATAAAAAAACAGGCTTACTGTTAATGATTACTGGATACATTTATGCTGATTCTCTGAACACACCAAAGGAGATACTGTAGTTGAAGCTCATCAAGAAAGTGAGTCAGCTAGTAGAACCATTTTCTGTTTTCAAAGTACTTGGCAGTGCTTCCTAGCAGGGATTCCATTTGCATCAGTAGGATGTTTCCAGTGGAAGAACACTGTAGCATTATCCTTGAGTTATGTGAGATTGCTTTATAGGTAAGAGCCTGTTATTATTGTGGTAGTTTTGATTTGTCAATAATCAAGCACTCTTTGGATGGGGTATAAGATGGACTGGCTTCTTAATGAAAATGACTCAGTAGCAGATAGTTTTGCAGAGAGGTTTCCCTCTATTTGCATTTGACAGGTGAACGTATTAGTTACTAGAGTTTCTTGATGAAATAAAACCAAATTGTTAGCAGAATGCAGGCCAGGTTACATCTAATCAAGGTTTTGGATCTGGTTTAAATATCTCTTCTGGCCTTCAGAAAAGGATGAAACCTGTAATTCCAGTGCTTTGGAAGGCTGAGGCGGGTGGATCACTTGAGGTCAGGAGTTTGAGACTAGCCTGCCAACATGGTGAAACCTCGTCTGTACTCAAAATACAAAAATTAGCCAGGAGTGGTGGTGTGTGTCTATAGTCCCAGCTACTTGGGAGGCTGAGGCAGCAGGATCTCTTGAACCTGAGAGGCAGAGGTTGCAGTGCAGAGATCGCACCACTGCACTCCAGCCTGAGTGACAGAGAGAGACACTGTGTCAAAACAAACAAATAAACAAACAAAAAAAGAAAAAAACCATCCATAGTTGGATTGTTTCCATCGTCCTTCAGGTAGCTTATTTAAAGGTGTAACAATATGTGCTCTGAATCTATCACATTATGTTCCAAAGCTGTCTTCTGGATTCTGTCCTCTGGCAAAGGACCAGCTGGCCATAATTTTTTCTTTTTACTCACTGATGTTAAAAATCCTTATTGCCATCTCTTTTCTCAGTGGAATGATGGAGATTTCTGTAACCTTTTCACACGGGGCTTGATTTTCTCACCTGGTGTCACCCTGAAACTCTCTCCAGGTTTTTCCGGTCATTGGATTTAACAACTTAAGGAGGTGGTCCTGATACCACAGAAGTCTTGGCTCTTTAGTCCCCAAGGCTTAGGCCACTCCCTTGGCTCTTTAGTCCCCAAGGCTTAGGCCAATCCTTATCCTGCAGCCTCCCACTACTCACCTTCCTAATACTGCTGTTCTCGGAACTCAACTCCGTTCTCACCTGTTACTCGAGAGCAATGCACATAACAATTCCCCACAGGGCTGCCTTATGCGTGGGGCAGAGATGTGATTCCAGGGTTAAGAAAAAGGCCCTCCATCTCCCACCTCCTCCCTGGAGTCTGCTCTTCCTTCCATAGGAAGCAAAGCCTTAAACCCACAATTAGATAAAGCTTGTAATGCAAATACACTACAAGAGAGATAATATGGCAATGTAGCTTTATTTGTATAACTTTATAAATGCCTAATTTAAGACTCAGAAATCATGCTGTATGAGAGTTGGAAGGGGAGGGAGTGCAAAGACACTGATGTAGTACAAGAGGGCTAGAAAAAGTGTCAAATTTGACTTTGCTTACTCCATCCTACTATCCCTTTTTATCAGAAGTTGTAAAAAGGTGTTAGTACAAGAGGGCTAGAAAAAGTGTCAAATCTTGATGTAGTTCAAGAGGGCCAGAAAAAGTGTCAAATCTTGATGTAGTTCAAGAGGGCTAGAAAAAGTGTCAAATCTTGATGTAGTTCAAGAGGGCTAGAAAAAGTGTCAAATTTGACTTTGCTTACTCCATCCCACTATCCCTTTTTATCAGAAGTGGTCCCTGAAACTACTGGGTAGTAAAGGATACTGTATTAGTCTGTTCTCACACTGCTAATAAAGACATACCCAAGACTGGGTAATTTATAAAGGAAAGAGGTTGAATTGACTCACAGTTCCACATGGCTGGGGAGGGCTCACAATCACAGCAGAAGGCGAATGAGGAGCAAAGTCACATCTTACATGGTGGCAGGCAAGAGAACTTGTGCAGGAAAACCCCCATTTATAAAACCATCAGATCTCGTGAGACTTATTCACTACCATGAGAAGAGTATGGGGGAAACTGACCCCATAATTCAATTATCTCCACCTGGCTACGCCCTTGACACGTGGGGCTTATTACAGTTGAAGGTGAGATTTGAGTGGGAACACAGTCAAACCATATCAGATGCCTTCTTGGGCTTTCAGCAAGAGTTGAACTGTCCATTGCTTAAGGCTAGTCCTGAGTGTATCACTTCTTCACTTACCTTCAAAGCTCCCTGGTTCTTTACTTGGCCATGTCCAGTCTACTGGTGATTCCATCAAAGGCATTCTTCATTTCTATTACAATGTCATTGATTTCTAGCATTTCCCTTTGATTATTTCTTAGAGTTGCCATCTCTCTGCTTACATCAACCATCTGTTTTCGCATATTATCTACTTTTTTCAGTAGAGCTTTTAACATATTAATCACAGTTACCACTCTAAATTCCGTTTCTGATTATTTCAACATATGTCATTTCTGAATTTGGTTTTGATGCTTGCTTTGTCTTTTCAGATTGTGTCTTTTCTTTCTTGCTTTTGGCATGCCATGTGACTTTTTTTTGAAAGCCTGACATGTTTGTATCAGGAATAGGAACTGAGGTAAACAGGCCTTTAGTGTGAGGACTTATGATAATCTAGCTAGGAATTGGGCTGTGTTTGCTGTTTGCCATCGCTACAGGTTTGAGGGCCTTCAAATTCCTCTAGTGTCCTTGTTTTGTCTCCTCTCTTGACTTTGAGCTTTCCCATGCACACCTCATCAGAGAGAATTTGGTCTCCATAGCTCTTTAGCTATAATCTACTATTGTTATTCTGGAGCCCTGCTGGTGTGGTGCTAAGGTATAGGGGAGAGAAATTCTGTAATATAATTAGTGGCATTATGTCTCTTATCTGTGACTTTAACAATTATGTTTCCATTGTATAGCCTTTATTTTCCCCTTAGATGAGAAAGAAAGGCTAGAGTGTACAGAAAGGTAAGGAATGCCCTTCCCATCCTTCCCCCAGCTGGGATAAGGCTCTGGTAGCCTTTTCCCTCACTGAGTAGGCCTTCGTTACGGAGAAGATTCTGGGCCTTTTTCACATTGGTTATTATTTCCCTCCCCCTGACAGAGCCATGAGGATATCTTTTTTCGATCTTCACTGTGAGAACCTGGTGAGGTTCTGAAGGTAAATCCAAGAAAGTATGGGTCTGCCCTAAGACTGTAGTCTCCAGTAGTTTCTTACTCTTATGCCAATCTACCGTCAGTCTCCAGTAAATCATCACTATTACCATTTAAGATTGTCTGCCAGTTTATTGATCCAGTAGCTTCTGCTCCAGGTAAGCAGATCCTGGCTGTCACTTTCTGGATTCATCTCTCTCTTTTCAGATTTTGGATGGTGGCTTGCCTGTAACCTCAGTTCCTGATGGGTCTAAGAAAAATCATTGATTTTTCAGTTCTTTCAACTTTTTCTTTTAAGGACAGGAGTAACGACTTTCAAGCTCTTTTTATGTCAGAGCTGAAACCAGAAGTCTATATTACTTGTTTATGCAACATCCCTTTGATGTTTCTACTGGCATAGATCTAAGTCTATGAGAAACATGACATATTTCTCTCAGTGCATTACTCTTGCGGATAAAGGACATTTTAAAAAGAATTTGAAGTGGCTGTAGTTTATTCACAGTTACACATAAATCAGGTCTGATAACAGAGGGTTGAGAGTAAAACAATAACTTTGAAAAGTAGAGCAATTAAATGGATTCTAAACTCTTATGAGACCCTCAGAATATAGAAGTATTCTTCGCTACCAAAATTACCCCTTCCCCATGAAATGCCATGTCAAACTCTCTTGATATGGGGCACAAGTTCATATAAACTAAATGTTTGAAAACAATTTTGAGTTCTATAAAACATCTCTCATTTTTCCAACTCTGATTCTTTGATCTGCCTCTGTAATTATTTTTAATACTGCCACACATATAATCAGTTTGCAAAAATTCTATGCATCTTGTAAGGGTCAGACCATATACTACTTCTGTTCACTTAGATTGAAACTTCTCCCACCTTATCTTTAATTATGGCAATGGTATGCTGGAGACAGTTCATACTGGCTGAGAAGAGCTGAATGTGTGGATATATCTCCTCAATTCCACGTTCAGTGACATCACATTGGTACATGAAATCAGCTATGATGAGAATATTTACACCATGGAAATTGGAAAACACTGTAAGTCAGAACTTATTTTCCCCTGCAGAGCCAGCTGAACATTTAATATGCACCACTGTGTGTGTCTGTGTATGTAGACAGATATAGATAAATAGATAGAGAAGCAGAGAGACAGAGGCAAAGAGATACATTATAGTTGTTTACATACTTATGTCTTACTCTATTCTGTAGCTCCTTGCATATAGTTGTACTGGGTAGGTGTTATTTTTTTCCTCTCAGGTATCCATTCCCTCCTTTTAATTGAGGAAGCATTGGTCCACTATTTCATTCCTGGTCACTTGGATGAGGCTTACTTCTCTCTTGGCTCCAGGGGCAGACATGAACTTGATAAAGTAGTATATTGGTTCCTTTCAGTCATAGTAATTGGTTTAAGAATAGTCACATAACATAAAATGAATCAATCACAGCCAATGGACACAAGCACTGGGGCTTAAGCTGGGACTCTTGGAAAACCACTGACTTTTCACTGAGGTCCTAAGTTGGAACTGGTGGTGGCCATTTAGCCAACACAATGGTTGAACCAGTCTAAGAATAAAGTCAATAAGGAGACAGAGGAAATTTCTGATAATTTTGATAGATCTATTTTTAAGTTGCATTCTTATTCAAGTATGTGAGCCAATATATACATATTTTTAATATCAATAGTTTGAATTGGGTTTCTGTCACTGGCAAGCAAAAGAGCCCTGACTAATGTAGTGAATAAAATACATTATAGTTAAAAAAATAATGATAACCCCACAGCAGCATAATGCCCAGTCTATGCAGAGGTCAACAATTATTTGTTTAATGAAAGAATGAATCTGATGTAAAATACAGATGCAAAGCTTGCTGTCAATGTGGTATATATTTATTTCTTCCCCAGAACCTTATTAAGTATTTGAATGGCTTGTTCATATCAGATTGCATTCATTTCTAAAGAGGAAGAAATTGTATCTTATTATATGAACTTTACTCCCTCTGTGCTGTTTGACTTTTATTTGTTATTTAAATAAGTAATTTCTTCAAATAAGTGAGATACAATAAGTACTACTGCCTTGGGCCTTTGAAGGCTAATTCCATTCTTTAAAACATAAAATGATTTATAAAAATTAATCATTATTCAATGAATAAGCTATTCGGAAGTACTATTTAGACATAAAAGAGGACATTAATCTAGGATGACAAAATAATCCAAAATAAAGCACAGATTTTCAAAAGGTGACAAATACTATAACTACCAAAAAACATAGAGGAAAATAGAACGATTTTTTAAAATTAAGTAACTGCCTAAAAGTCTGTACAATAGTTTCCTTCCCTGTTTGCATACTCTTTGGTTGCCACTACATATAACAATTTTGTGATATCTTTTCTCTAAAGAAAAATAGATAATCCAGTCTTTTCTCTAGAATAATAATTCTTTCTGAGAATTATTTGGAAGCCAAGGTTTTTCATTCATTAAACCAAACAAAACCCATGCCTTTTGTTGGCTGGTATTGGCCTCTTCTGTGCCCTATCATTTTTTGGCTACATGTGCTTAACTTTTAAACACATTGAGGAGGAAACTGTTTCATGTTTTGTCCATAAGTGTTCAGCTCAGGGAGAGGCAAAGGTCCTTTTACTTTCCTCAGTAACTAATGGAAATTTGTTATTAAAAAACCAGAAGTGGCAGTGCATTTATTTCATTTTAGAAGTTTTTTGTACAATAAGGTGGGGATGCTGAGAGCAATTTTCTTTTCATTACTTTATATCAAGTGGATTCAGCCTGCTCTTCTGTATGCTTTCCGGTTTTAGTTACTTCACTGGCTAATTGGGTGGTAAGCTAACTTTCTCCTTACCGTTTTATTTTCTCTTTTCAGTGATCAATTGCTGATACAGAAAACAACAGAAGACCATATTGGAAGAAATGCCACCCAGAGCTAGTCTACATGTTGCGCCTCAGTGTCATTTCATGCCCAGAGTATCAGTTCCAAGGAAAACCATGGAAACTGAGCCAGGTATTGGACTCAACATTGCATTATGTACTGCAATATTTTACCCCACAGCTAAATCAAGGGACAATGGAAGAGGCTACCTCTGGTTTTTTTTTAACATGAATGGATGTTGAATTCTATTGAAAGCCTTTTCTGCATCTATTGAGATAATCATGTGGTTTTTGTCTTTAGTTTTGTTTATTTGATGAGTTACATTTATTGATTTGCATATGTTAAACGAAACTTGCATCCCAGGGATAAAGCCTACTTGATTGTGGTGAATTGTTAGCTTTTTGGTATGCTGTTGGATTCAGTTTGCTAATATTTTCTTGAGGATTTTTGCATCTGTGTTCATCCAGGATATTGGTCTAAAGTGTTTTTTTTTTTTTGTGTGTGTGTGTGTGTATGTGTGTGTCTGCCAGGTTTTGGTATCAGGATGATGCTGGTCTCATAGAATGAGTTGGGGAGGAGTTTCTCCTTGTCAATTTTTTGGAACAGTTTTAGTAGGAATGGTGCTAGCTCTTCTTTGTACATCTTCTAGAATTCAGCTATGAATCTGGCTGGTCAAGGGATTTTTTTTGTGGTTGTTGGTAGGCTATTTATTACTGATTCAACTTCAGAGCTTGTAATTAGACTGTTCGTGGGTTCAGATTCTTCTTGATTCAGTCTTGGGAGGATGTATCCATTTCTTCTAGATTTTCTAGTTTGTGTGCATAGAGGTGTTCATAGTAGTCTGTTGGTTATTTGTATTTCTGTGGGGTCAGTGGTAATGTCCCCCTTGTCATTCCTAATTATGCTTACTTGGATGTTCTCTCTTTTCTTCTTTATTATTCTAGCTGTGGTCTATTTACCTTATTAATTTTTTCAAAGAATCAATTCTTGTCTTTGTTGATTTTTGGAATGGTTTTTAGCATCTCAGTTTCCATCAGTTCAGCTCTGATTTAGGTTATTTCTTGTCTTCTACTAGCTTTTGGGTTGGTTTGCTCTTGTTTATCTAGTTCTAATTGTGATGTTGTTCTAGTTGTGATATAGTTCTAGTTGTGATGTTGTTAATAGAAATGTTGTTAATCTTTCTTTCTTATGTGGGTTTTTAGTGCTATAAATTTCCCTCTTAACACTGCCTTAGCTGTGTTCCAGAGATTCTGGTATGTTGTATCTCTGTTCTCATTTTCAAAATCAAGAAGTTTCAAGTAACTTTGTGATTTCTGCTTTAATTTGATTATTTGCCCAAAAGTCATTCAGGAGCAGGTTGTTTAATTACCATGTAAATGTATGGTTTTGAATGATTTTCTTTGTATTGAATTCCATCTTTAGTGCACTGTGGTCTGAGAGTGTGGTTGGTATAATTTCGATTTTCATGAATTTACTGAGGAATGTTTTATGCTTGATTGTGTGGTCAATTTTGGAGTACATGCCATGTGGCCATGAGAAGAATGTATATTCTGTTGTTTTGGGGTAGAGAGTTCTGGAGATGTTTATTAGGTCCATTTGGTCAAGTGTTGAGTTCAAATCCTTAATAATTTTGTTCATTTTCTGCCTCGATGATCTGTTTAATACTCTCAATGGGGTATTGAAGTCTCCCACTATTTTTGTGTGAGAGTTTAAGTGTTTTCATAGGTCTCTAAAAACTTGCTTTATGAATGTTGGGTCCTCCTGTGTTGGGTATATATATATTTACACATTCTGATGTGGAATGATGAAGGAATGTCAAGGTCAAGTTGCAGAAAAGCATGTGAGGTGAGATATTTTGGTGACCATCTTTGGAAAATATAACCTGTTATGAATAGTAATCAGGCTTATGAGTAACACCAGATTCAGAAAAATTATTTGTACTTAAAAGATAAAGGCACTTTGAGAAGGTAAGCTTCTACAGGAAAGATTCCTTATTTAATATGGTATCTGTCTACAACCTCATTTAAAGCCTATCTCCTTTTCTCCACTAAAAAAGGAAACGTTTTTACCAAGAGAAGAAACAAGAAAAAGGGTAAACTCACATTACTTTCTAAAACTAAGACCAATATAATATCAAGAATTCTTTTCATGGCATATCTGGACTCTGAGTCTTGAAATAGAGTAGATCTAAAAACATAAGTAGGAAGACAAAAATGAATAAAATACTCAGCTAAAAGATGGGAAATAATTGGTGGCATAAAGGGACTAATGGCCTTGGGCAATTCTAAACATTTCAGTATCTTATTACTAAATCAAACACATCAGCAATGGTGTACAGATTTAAGGACACAAAAACACCCTATCATAATGTTTATATTGATCAGCTTCAGCTGGTTCAGTCTTTAACATTTTAGGATGAATGTTTTGGCAAAAATTGAAGGAAAGAATAATAAAAGATGAAAACAGTTGGAAATAGTCTAGAGAATGCAATGTTAAACATTAATTGAATAACTACGGAAGTGTTTGCAGTGGGGACAGGCAGATTTTCAATACACTTAGAAAATCTGGCCTAGGAGGAAGTAGGGTAGTCTCACAGTGGCAAGAGAAAAAAAAGACAGCCTCTCTCTTTAGGAACTGAAGACCCAGAGGTAGCAGTGCTAATAGTTGGCTGGTGCCTTGGGGGAGGCAGAGAGGCTCCAGCCAGCTGCAGAATGCTGGAGCTTTAGAACTTGGGGAGCAGGAAGAGAACAAAAAATAGTGACAGAGAAAAAGCAAAGAACTTATTAGTGGGGTAGTTGGGGTTGGGATTTCAGCAATAAACATACCTTTAGAATGGGATTAAGTTCAGTCATGGCTGTAGGCATGAGGGCAATTCATATTCTAAAATTTACTGGAAAATATTTTGGTGGAGGTAATCACATGGCATAAAGGAAATGTCTGTCCACAGGTCTTTTGAAAGGGCGCCTGTGTTGCTGAGCAGAAACAGATAACTCATTCTCAGAAGCATGTGTGCTCAGTATTCACATGCATCAGAAACATTTTTTTCCTGTGACACTTCTAACATCTTGCTTACTGACACAACATTTTCATTACTAGCTCTTTTCTTAACCAGAAGCATTGATGTAATTTGAAAAGAAGATAACTTTAGCTTCAGAGAGCTTAGCCGAATTCCATAAATCTAAAAATATTTTTGTGGTTTTTCATTTCCAATATTTAGGTAATTCTGCCTCTACCTTTATCTATCTGCTCTTCTGAATTCTAATAGGCTAATTCAGAGGTACATTCCCACATTATTTTTATTCATTTGTGTAATGGAAATACATCTACCTTCCTCTTATGTCTTCTTGAGTATGTTTAGGAATGTGCTTCCAAACTACAATACTTGAAGTGGCCCCTAATGGTGAGTGGTGGCCCAGTGACAGAGCTTATCCTTTGAGCTCAGTGTAAGAGGGAAGGCTACTCTAATCTATCTGTGCCAGCTGCAAGGGTGTAAAAACTCCTTGTTATAACCCATGCATCACTTCTGGACCTCATTTTAGCGACTAGTTTGAAGTATACTTTCCTTTTATCATAAGTTTTACAGAAATATTGAAGTTAGCACAAGTTTCAGGGTATAAATTTCTGAAGTGAATGGGACCAATGGGATCAGCTTCAGATCCCATGAAGTGTAATGGGGTCACTTAGTGCTCTTAATGGGTCACAGTTTCTTTAAAAAATCTGACAGGAACTATAGGCCATCTTCCCTAAGCAAAAGCAAAATAGACATCAATTTTGTATACAGTTTTAGAAAGTTCAGAAATGTCTCTGCCCAGCCATGAAATAGCTTCAAATCTAGATTGATTCATTTTGTATTTAGAAAACAGTTAAGTGTATGGATAAAGGTTTATTTGCAGAGAATTTGTTAATAATTATGTTGAAATAAGTTTAATATGTTTCCATTAAAACAAAATAGTTTTTTCTCTCATCCAGATGACTTTTGACACATTTAGATGATTGCTCAGATTTAGTTGTATTGTATCTTAGCCAGTATGTATTTGATTAAAATTGGATAGGGAGTTTGTGCAGATGAGAGGGTTTCAACATTCATTTATGCTGCATCATCCAAGCATCCATACTTATATTTCCAAATAGGTCTTGAAGTCACACTCAACGTATTTAAATATTCATTTAACAGGAAATACATGCTATTTGTAAATCATTGGGTTAAAAAATCATACTTACTGATTCAGAAGAACTTCCTTTAATAACCTCTAACCCTAATCTTGCACCAGTACTTATTTATCATGCTTTATACCTTTGTTCCTTTTGTTTAGGTAAGCATTTATATTTAAAATTTTTGTCATATTTTGTGGTTGTATACCCAATCCTGATTTTTTAATCTTAACATGATAGGTCAACCACACTGCTCCAATATTGTTATTGCATACTATCAACTTTTTCCTCATTTGCAGTAATTGCTCTTTAACGACTCTCTAATCACTAGCCAATCTGTTCTGCTAGGTTCCTTTCTCTGGTTGCCATAGCAACCGATAAGCTGGTCAAAATTTCATATCCAGTTTCCTTATAAGCCTGACAGAGGCCTTTCAGAAATACTAGTATATCTTAAAAAGTTACTTAAAAAACAGCAACAGCAACAACACATGATTTTCAGCTAGAATGCTTATAGAATGTACCATAGACTTTGAGATGGAAAGGACCTTAGATTTCATCTACTCCTCCTTTCTGCCCAGTTCAAAAAATCCCCTGTATTAGATCACTGGTAAGTATTCATCTAACCTTGGAAACTGTGATAGGACATCCTCACTTTTTGGTGCAGTCTGTTCATTGTCGATGACTGTAATAATTATATAGTTATTTCTTGTGTTTATTAGGAATATGCTTCCCAGTAACTTCTTTTTTTATTATACTTTAAGTTCTAGGGTACATGTGCACAATGTGCAGGTTAGTTACATATGTATAAATGCACCATGTTGGTGTGCTGCACCCATTAACTTATCATTTAACATTAGGTATATGTCCTAATGCTATCCCTCCCCACTCCCCCCACCACACAACAGGCCCCAGTGTGTGATGTTACCCTTCCTGTGTCCAAGTATTCTCATTATTCAATTCCCACCTATGAGTGGGAACATGCGGTGTTTGGTTTTTTGTCCTTGTGATAGTTTACTGAGAATGATGATTTCCAGCTTCATCCATGTCCCTACAAAGGACATGAACTCATCATTTTTTATGGCTGCATAGTATTCCATGGTGTATATGTGCCACATTTTCTTAATCCAGTCTATCGTTGTTGGACATTTGGGTTGGTTCCAAGTCTTTGCTATTGTGAATAGTGCCGCAATAAACATACATGTACATGTGTCTTTATAGCAGCATGATTCATAATCCTTTGGGTATATACCCAGTAATGGGATGGCTGGGTCAAATGGTATTTCTAGTTCTAGTTCCTTGAGGAATACCCACACTGTCTTCCACAGTGGTTGAACAAGTTTGTAAACTGTAGTCCCACCAATAAAAAGTGTTCCTATTTCTCCACATCCCCTCCAGCACCTGTTGTTTCCTGACTTTTTAATGATGGCCATTCAAACTGGTGTGAGATGGTATCTCATTGTGGTTTTGATTTGCATTTCTCTGATGGCCAGTGATGATGAGCATTTTTTCATGCGTCTTTTGGCTTCATAAATGTCTTCTTTTGAGAAGCGACTGTTCATATCCTTTGCCCACTTTGTGATGGGGTTGTTTGTTTTTTCTTCTAAATTTATTTCAGTTCTTTGTAGATTCTGGATATTAGCCCTTTGTCAGATGAGTAGATTGCAAAAATGTTCTCCCATTCTGTAGGTTGCCTGTTTCACTCTGATGGTAGTTTCTTTTGCTGTGCAGAAGCTCTTTAGTTTAATTAGATCCCACTTGTCAATTTTGGCTTTTGTTGCCATTGCTTTTGGTGTTTTAGACATGAAGTACTTGCCCATGCCTATGTCCTGAATGGTATTGCCCAGGTTTTCTTCTAGGGATTTTATGTTTTTAGGTCTAACATGTAAGTCTTTAATCCATCTTGAATTAATTTTTGTATAAGATGTAAGGAAGGGATGCAGTTTCAGCTTTCTACATATGGCCAGCCAGTTTTCCCAGCACTATTTATTAATAGCCTACCAACCAAAAAAGTCCAGGACCAGACAGATTCACAGCTGAATTCTACCAGAGGTACAAGGAGGAGCTGGCCATTCCTTCTGAAACTATTCCAATCAATAGAGAAAGAGGGATCCCTCCCTAACTCATTTTATTAGGCCAGCATCATCCTGATACCAAAGCCTGGCAGAGACACAACCAACAAAGAGAATTTTAGACCAATATCCCTGATGAACATTGATGCAAAAATCCTCAATAAAATACAGGCAAACCAAATCCAGCAGCACATCAAAAAGCTTATCCACCATGACCAAGTAGGCTTCATCCCTGGAATGCAAGGCTGGTTCAACATATGCAAATCAATAAACATAATCCAGCATATAAACAGAACCAATGACAAAAACCATATGATTATCTCAATAGGTGCAGAAAAGGCCTTTGACAAAATTCAACAACACTTCATGCTAAAAACTCTCAATAAATTAGGTATTGATGGGACATATCTCAAAATAATAAGAGCTATTTATGACAAACCCACTGCCAATATCATACTGAATGGGCAACAACTGGAAACATTCTCTTTGAAAACTGGCACAAGACAGGGACGCTCTGTCTCACCACTCCTATTCAACATAGTGTTGGAAGTTCTGGCCAGGGCAATCAGGCAGTAGAAAGAAATAAATGGTATTCAATTAGGAAAAAATGAAGTCAAATTGTCCCTGTTTGCAGATGACATGACTGTATATTTAGAAAACCCCATCATCTCAGCCCAAAATCTCCTTAAGCTATAAGCAACTTCAGCAAAGTCTCAACATACAAAATCAATGTGCAAAAACTCACAATCATTCTTATACACCAATAGCAGACAAACAGAGAGCCAAATCAGGAGTAAACTCCCATTCACAATTGCTTCAAAGAGAATAAAATACCTAGGAATCCAACTTACAAGGGATGTGAAGGACCTGTTCAAGGAGAACTACAAACCACTGCTCAACGAAATAAAAGAGGACACAAACAAATGGGAGAACATTCCCTGCTCATGGATAGGAAGAATCAATGTCGTGAAAATGGCCATACTGCCCAAGGTAATTTATAGATTCAATGCCATCCCCATCAAGCTACCAATGACTTTCTTCACAGAATTGGAAAAAACTACTTTAAAGTTCATATGGAACCAAAAAAGGGCCCACATTGCCAAGACAATCCTAAGCCAAAAGAGCAAAGCTGGAGGCATCACTCTACCTGAATTCAAACTATACTACAAGGCTACAGTAACCAAAACAGCATGGTATTGGTACCAAAACAGAGATATAGACCAATGTAACGGAACAGAGCCCTGAGAAGTAATACTACACATCTACAACCATCTGATCTTTGACAAACCTGACAAAAACAAGAAATGGGGAAATGATTCTCTATTTAACAAATGGTGCTTCCCATTAACTTCTATACACTAATTCTTGTTATTTTATGTGAGATTTCCCAAAATAAATGGGGTTTATTTTTCATTTGTCAAACATTCAAATATTTGAAGACAGGTATTATGGAAGTGGTCATCTCAATTTTGCCTTCCCAGGATCCATTTCCCTTTCTTTCTATCGTAAGTCAATTTCCCACTGGGACATTATCTTCATCTTATTTCACAAAGGAGGAAACTGAGTCACAAAGAAGTGAAATGACTTGCTTAGGGCCATGCAACTGGCAGATGGAGGTAAAGAGATTCAGATTTATCTTTACGCAACCCCTACTAATGATACCACCACATATGAATAACAGTACAATCCCAGGAAATGGTCATGATTATAATTCAGAAATATAGCCAGTACCTAAAATACTCTCTCTCATACACATATCTATCTTCATTATGGCTTTTAAATATTATGCATTTTAGTATGTTTTAGTTCTTTGGAGATTGGTTAACAAGCCAAGGTATATGTGGCAGCATTTATTTGTCAGTGTTTAGTGAACTACAATACTAGATAGGGTCATCAGGATAGTTAACAGAGCTATTATACATGGAAAAGTGTATTTTAACATTTTATTGTCTATAATATTTTCATAAATATTTAGAGTAGATATATCTGCAAATATATGCAACAACTTTTGCAGAGTTTCATGATGTGTTGGAATCAGAACTAAATAGTAATGGATGGCAACTGTAAACAAAGGAATTGGTATTATGCTAATTAAACTCAATATCTAAACATTCTGTCATAATTCTGCCCTATGTATTATAAACAAGTAATGTTTCAATGATTAATCATTAAGTGACTAAAAATCCCAGCTAACTGAAGTGTTCTTTATTTGATGTTAAGGAAACTTTTCAATGTACTTTGGGCCCTTTGGCTCTGTTTTGATGACTTTTCTGTGTTTGGCCTCTGATTGAACTTATTTTATCTCTTGATCATTAGCTTGTTCTTTAAGACTTGGCTGGGAGACTTGCATCCCTGGGCAGAAAAAAGAATCAGCATTTTGTCAACTCCCCAGATCTACCTTGCCATGAATTTGAGCAAATCTAGGGCAGCTTGGCAGAGGGGTTAGGCATAGCTCTTTGACTGTCATTTCTGTTTCTCTGTCACATTGTGTTAGGCCTGTTGCACCAGCAGGTGTCATACTGGTCTGCACTTTTCCACAGAAATACATCAGGTAAAAATTCAGAATCATTTTCTGTTCCATATACTCTGAAAAACAGAATACTAGCTTCAAGCAATCTACCATACAGAGTGGTAAGTTGCTCTATTTTAATTAATGTATCAAATATGAAGACCTTTTCCCTCTCCTATATCTCTGATGGAAAGTGCATACAGTATTAGGGGTATCAGTGTAGGAAGCTAGTCTGCCTTCTTCACATGGGTCAAAGCCTTTGCCGTGCTAGGATTGAGGCTGCATTGCCAGAGAGACATGCATTTCACTCAGTACTTTTCAGACAACATCACAATCACTTGGAGGTCTGCTTGCAATAAGGATTGCTGGGATGTACCCCCAGAGTTTCCAAATCTATGTTTTCTACAAGTTCCAAGATGCTACTGATGCTGGGACCAGGTTTTTAGATCCCCAGCTTTAACTTAAGGCTTTGTTTGCACTTGGCAGACTTATTCAGTTGGATAAATTAGGATCATTTTGTTTTCTTCTTCACCATTTAATAGAATAGCCCAGCACTTGAAGATTTGGGGAGTAGCTCACATTACAAAGTCTTCTTAAAAATAAGGGCATGAGATAAAACCACACTTTAGGTATTCTGTTACATTGTAAGGTTTCTGGATGCAAGTTACAAAAATTATTTTAGCTAACTTAGGTATGCTATAATGAACACTGTAGGATTACCACCCACGTCTCCTTTTCCAGCCACTGCACCCATTCCCTAAAAACTGAAAATGCTTGGATAATGGCTTACAGCTGTGACCTTTGACTGGCGAGATTACCATTGACTGGCGAGAGGTGCCTCTCCCAGAGATGTCTAGGAAGTTTCACACCCACTTTCCTTTGCTTGGGTGGTCACTGACTGATTGATATGAAGGTACTAAAGTGCAAATTTGCTCTTTCAGTCCACTTGAATTAAAGTGGGACATTCTGTGGTGCAACTTAACAGTCTGCCACAGTAATGTCCAATATAGAGCTATCCACATGTGGCTACTGAGACTTTGGAACCTGGCTAGTCTGAACTGAGATATGTCAGAACTGTAAAATACACAGTGATTTTGAAGATTTACTAAGAAGGAAAGAATGCAAAATGTTTTATGAATAATTTGTTATATTGATTACATGTAAAAATGACAATATTTTGTATATTTTGGGTTAAAGTGTATTAAAAATAATTTACCTATTTATTTGTACATATGTGGCTCACACAGTATTTCCACTGGGCAGCACTGGTCTAGAGCCTCCATAGCCACAGGGGTCAGGTCAAAGTTCAGCTTTATTTGAGACCATATATATCTCCAGAAAAAAAATCAAGATTGGATAAGCAGAGGGCTGAGGTCAGCCTCCCAGCGAAAAGTCAGAATGCCTTAGCAGTTTCTGCATCTGAACCAATTCCTATACTCAGAATTCATCAACTAAAGGAGAGTCTGGGTCCCCACAAGGAAAGACCCTCCAACACTATGGCAAAGATATACAGTAATGTGTGCATTTGATCGCCCCATTCCTTCCCCCAAAGATACTTGTAGCTGTTTACTAGGTTAAAAATCAGCTAGGGAAAAGAGAATACCCACACCTGTTGAGGGCTACTGGATACAGGGTTTGAATTGACATTGACACCAGGGAACTCAGACCACAATAATTGACCCCCTGTTGGAATAAGGACATATCAATTCCAGTAATAAATGGAGTTCTATCCCACATTCATCTCATGGTGGGTCCATTAGGTCCATGGTGATCCATTAGGTGGCAATTTCTTTAGCTCCTAAATATATATTCATAATGGAACACTCACATTTGTTCTTTGACCTGTAAATCCAGTTATTTTAGCAGGAAAAGCCAAGTAGAATCCTTGAAGTTGTTCTCTCCCTATCCCTGCCAATACAGTAAGTCAAATTATAATGCATCCCAAGGAAAATGACAGAGATTAGTGCCATATTCAAAGACCAAAATAATGCAGAGATGGTGGTCTCAATCATAACTTCATTAATTTACTAGTATAAAACTTGTAATAACTTGATGAATTGTGACATATGAAAGTGGATTACCAGGCACTTAACCAAGTACTAACCCTAAATGAAGTCTCTATGACATAGTTTGCAGCTATCAGTCTTGTGAATGCATTCTTTCCACACCACCAGGGAAGAATAAATGATTCACCTTCATATTGAATAGTCAAAAGTGCCTATCACAGTCTGTCTTCAGGTCAATGTTAACTCTTCCACCTGCTGCACAACATAATCTTAAGTGGAACTTGCTAGGCTGGACATTCTTCTGAACATTACTTTCATCCAGTGTATCTATGGCAATGTGTTTAATAGACCTGAAGAGCAAGAAGCTCTCAGCCTTCAGACTACTTTAGTAAACTCATGTACACCAGAAGGTGAGAGACAAATACCACAAAAATTCAGAGGGCTGCCACATTGGTGAAGAGGTTAGGGGTGCAGAAAGCTGAAGCATGCTGAGACATTCTCTCCAAAGCAAAGGATATGATGCTGTATCCTGTACCTCCTACAATAAAGAGAGAAGGAAAATGCTTGGCATCCCTTTTTGTTGTTTTTGAGGTAGCACTTGAGAATACTGCTAGTTTTGAGTGGGATATAGAGCAAGAAAAGACTGTGTAGCACATCAAAAATGCAGTATAAACATGTCTGCCATTTAGGTCATATAAACCATGGTATCAGAGATAACTGTGGTAGAAAAAGATGACACTAGAAATGTCCCAGTTGAAGAGTGGCAGAGCAGAACCCTAGAATTCTGAAACAGGTGATTCAATCTTCTGCAAAGAGCCGTACACCATTTATAAAACACTCTTAGGATGCCCCTGGGACTTCAGAGAGACTGAGCATCTAAGCATGGAACATGAAGTGACCATATAGCCAGAGTTGCCCATCATGAGTTGGGAGAGTATCAAATCCTCTCATTCACAAAGTTAGGAGGGCCCAGCAGCAATCTACTGTAAGTAAGATGGTAGGATCCATTGTAAGAGGAAAATAATACTTTTAAGAGTTTTGAGCAAGGCTAGAGGCATAGTCAAGCTGCAGAAAGAGGTAGTGCACACTCCCCTATTATGTAAGTTGCTCAGATACTTATACCTTAGCTTGGAACAGATGACTTTGATGGGCATTCCATCCATCCAGTGGACAGAAGTGTTAAAAGAAAACATAAACAGGGCTTGGTTCATGGATTGGCTGACTTGCTATGTTGGTGCAAACACAAAATTGACTGATTTTGAACTATAGCTGCACTCAGAGATGTCTCAGAAAGACTGTGGTATGGGGGAAATCATCCTAAAGGCAGAGCTTTGGATAGTGAACCTCATCAATTCTGGATGTAAGAGAAGAAACCTCAGGCAGGACACACATGGCTGTGGCAAATGACTTAGCTGGTTGGTCAGAGGCCTGGGCAAGGAGCAAGATTGGGTTAAGAAGGATTAGGAAGATTAGAGTCAAAGAAATGAAGTCTCTTCCCTATGGATAGACATATGGGAGGGGGCACAATATGTAAAGATTTTTGCATGTATATGAGATAGTATCCATTCCAGAAGAGGCACTAAAATTTTACATAAGCAAGATAGTTTTGAAAACATGAGTTTATTTGAAAACTAAAGGAACCGCACATGCAATACCTACATAATTTTGATAGCTTTTCTGATTTAGGGATGTAGTGGGGGAAAAGAAAATACAGGTGCAGCGTTTAGAAGGTAGAGACTAGAAAACACATTTTCAGACTTCTCAATATAGTGAAATTAAGCACTATTTTATTATTTTGGATACCAAATTAGCCGATGACTTTGAAAATTTTTCCATTTTGTAGACAGAAGACTTTTAGAAGTGTTTAGGATATGTTTTCTGGCTTCCAAGGTCTTAGGATGCTTTAAAAATATTATAGCATTACTAGAATATTACTTTTGTTATTTAAATCATGTTGAAAGGAGATTCTTGTAAGTTTTGTGCCTGAGAGGAAACCTCTGAGACCTAAATTATCCTTCACTGAATATAGTAGGCATAATAATGTCACTTCCAAAAATGTTTATGCCCTAATACCCAGAACCTGTGACTGTGTTATCTTACATGGCAAAAGGGACTTTGGAGGCATGATTAAGTTTACAGACCTTGAGATGGAGAGAGTAGCCTGTATTATCCAGGTGGGCGCAATTTAATAACATAGGCCCTTAAGAGCAGAGAATGCTTCCCAACTTGGTTAGAGAGATGAGACAGTAGAAGCAGGGATTTAAAATGTGAAAGGACAAGTCTTTCATTGCTTGCTTTGAAGGTGGAGGAAAGGGACTATGAGTCAAGCAATGTGGCTGGCCTCTAGAACACAGGAATTGGCCTCAGCTGACAGCCATCAAGAAAATGGGGATCTCAGTCTTTAAAGGGCCAGAATTCTACCAGCAACCTAGATGAGCAAGAAAATGGATTTTGCCTTTGATCTTTCAGAAAGAAATGCAGCCCGGTTAACACTTTGCTTTTAGTCTGGTGAGGCCAGTATGGATTTGTGACCTACAGAAATGTAAAATACATTTACATTGTTTAGACCACAATATTGTGGTAATTTGTTGCTGTAGCTCACAGATAAATAGTGCACTAGAATTTCTTGGCCTTTGTCTTCTCATTTGCAAATAGAGATAGGATTATCTCCTTCTCCCACTGAAGACAACATGAGATGCTACACAGGACAGTGACTGGAAAACTTTAAAATGGTGTACAAACAAAAAGATATTATTAGATTTAGAATCAACTGATGGAGTACTCTCAAGGAAGGTGTTTTTGGTGCAAATAGCCAATTACACCGATTGTTTCCAATTCTTGGAAATGCAGTAAAGTAGAGGAAATAAATTATTTCAAATTCTGTTTTGGTACATTAACATTTGACAATATTTAGGTCTAATGAGATCACAAGAGTAAACATAGAAATTCCTATTAGAGAAGATTATATGCTTGTTACAACAGGAATAAAAGACAGGAGAGCAAAACCACTGTCATTTTAATATAACTGTTGGTTAATAGAAAGGAACAGTTAATTAACATGTCTCTAGCAAGAACCAAATAGCAGATCCATCTCCATTTTAGTTCACTGAGTTTGATTTGAGTATGCCAATTCTCAAGCACCAATAGCTACTTGGTATTAACAGTTCCTTTGTCCTGATTTCTTAATCAGTGAAGCAATGTAAAATAGCTGCTTATTTCTTGCACATGGTCAATTATGTTGGCTCATTTATTTTGTAAGGGACCATGGAACTGACTTCGGTAGGTGGATGGGCTACCTCTTTGCTTTTGGAGATAATCACTTCCAAAGAAACTTTTAAAATGTAGGCCAGTTTGTACTGTTTTTTTTTAAAGGACAATCAGAACTAGGTGCTTAAGCATCTTAGGGAATATTTATTGCAAGGAAGCCATGCAAGCTAGTTCCAGTGAAGGGAGATTAATTTTAAGAATTCAACAGGCAGCCTTAAGTGTATAAAAACTGAAATACAAGTAGGCTTGTGAAATCAGGAACTGGAAAACCAGAGACCAAGACTTCCTCAATCCACTTTTTATGAAGCTTTTAGTATTTTGCTTTTGCTTGTGTCTAAGTACCTGCTCCACCTTCTGTTTCTGACTACAGCCCACCTGCTTAGTTGTTGGCATACATATAGCTAAAAATGACTACCTCAGGTTGCCTCTATGTACATCTAATTCAATCATATATCTCATTTCCACACCTTACAACTTGTGCCTCTTAGTGTAAGTATAGACAATATGATTGATCACCAGCTGGTTAAAGCATTGAATACTTTCAGTCCGATGCATAACCCTAATTCAGTGAGCTGTGGTGTTGAGACCACATGGCACAAATTTGACTGAAGGCACCTGCAATTTTAACAGGCAGCTCCTAAGGAAGAGATTTATGGGGAGGCAGACACCTCAAGACATGCTTCTTTTATTTAGTCACACTTAAACCTTTAATGTCTTGCACCTGAAGAGTGAGTCAATTTTTTATTAGGTTTATAACCTAGACCAAGGGTTTTCACTATTTAGCTTTAAAGTATTTCATACCTCCTCTTTTTGCATAAGGCTAATGATTAAAGTAAATAAGCACAATAGCTTATCTGCAATATACAACTTATATTGTTCAAAGTAATACAATTTTTGTTCTTTGTCAGTTTATAATCATGATTTTTCTACAGTTATTCCCATCAAGGCTAGGAATATTATGTATTCATAGTTTGGATTATACCAAGGTCATTTAGTTTGCTTTCTTTAAGAAAGGTTTGATATAATGTGCATTATCTTGTGCTATCTTGAAGATTATATGGAAGTTTTTTTCTGCTTCTTGAGGGTAGCTTCTGGGACATATAATATCTCCTTCAAATATATATTAATTTATAAATAATGAATCAAGGGAAGGACCTGCAATTTAACAAGAAAAATATGAGTTCATGGAATCTAAAAATGTAATGCTGAAATAAAAATTTGAATTTCCCATTATAGGGGAAACTTTGTCCTATTTTACCTGTGATGTTTCATTAAAAAAATCACTGAATGGTATTGCAAGCAGTGAAACTAGAAATTTTTCCAAGCCTAGTAATATTATGGAAAGTATCTCTAAGCCTAAGTTCTAGAATTCTAATTAATCCAGTTTTTGGAGAAATTACAAAATAATTTAATGATGTAATTTTGTGCCTAGATGTATTAGACAAGACTACAAAGGATGGATCCAGTAAAAGAGGCTGACAATAATGACAACACATGGCCTGAAGTTGCTTTCACTATGATTTAGTTTTGGACTAGGGAGCAGAATAAGTGGCAAGGATACAAATGAGTGAATTGATACAGCTTCTCATTGTATCTCTCTAGTTTTTCATGGAAATGACTCTGATGTTTAGTGCTCATAGTAGAATGCATAAAATGAATAAGCCACAAGGTCACAAAAACAAAACAACTATTTATTATCTTTTTCCTTTCTTTTTATCTGGAGAAGGAACTAATAGATGTTATTGCAGCTATTGCCATGGTTATATAATCCTATGTTCTTCACCTATCCATGGCCTACCATATTAAAGTAAATTTTTTTCATTTTCTTATTATACTTTAAGTTTCAGGGTACATGTGCACAATGTGCAGGTTAGTTACATATGTATACATGTGCCATATTGGTGTGCTGCACCCATTAACTCGTCATTTAACATTAGGTATACCTCCTAATGCTATCCCTCCCCCCTCCCCCCACCCCACAACAGGCCCCAGTGTGTGATGTTCCCCTTCCTGTGTCCATGTGTTCTCATTGTTCAATTCCCACCTATGAGTGAGAACACACAGTGTTTGTTTTTTTGTCCTTGCGATAGTTTGCTGAGAATGATGGTTTCTAGCTTCATCTATGTTCCTACAAAGGACATGAACTCATCATTTTTTATGGCTGCATAGTATTCCATGGTGTATATGTGCCACATTTTCTTAATCCAGTCTATCGTTGTTGGACATTTGGGTTGGTTCCAAGTCTTTGCTATTGTGAATAGTGCCACAATAAACATATGTGTGCATGTGTCTTTATAGCAGCATGATTTATAATCCTTTGGGTATATACACATTACGTATCTCTGACAAAGGACTTGTATCTGCAATATACAAATAACCCTTAGCATTCAATAATAATAATACAAACAGCCTCAATAAAAAATAGGCAAAGGACTTTAACAGACCATTCACAATGAAAGAATACCAATGGTCAGTAAGCAAATTAAAATATGATCAATATCACTAATCATAAAGAAAATATAAATTCAAAGAAAAATGAGATACTACAACAACCCCTTAAGAATGAATACATTAAAAAGGGTCACAATACCAAGTATTGATGAAGATATGGAACAACTGGAATTCTCATACATGCTGGATGAAAATGTTAAATGATACAACTGTTTGGGGAAAATGTCTCACAATTTGATATGATACCAGATAAACACCTAAACTATGGCGTAATAATTCTAATCCTAGATCAAAAGAAATGAAATCATGTGTCCAAAAAAGGATTTGTATCAGAGTATTGGCAGCAGTTTTATTCATAATAGCTCAAAACTGGAAATAACACAAATGTTCAATTGGAAAATGGGAAAATAAATTGTGGTATATTCATAAAACAGTTTACTATTGATATATGCTCTAACATGGGTGAATCTTAAAAGTATCAATTCATCTCTACTAAAAAATACAAAAATTAGCTGGGCATGGTGGTGTGCCCCTGTAGTCCCAGCTACTCGGGAGGCCGAGACAGAAGAATCACTTGAACCTGGGAGGCGGAGGTTGCAGTGAGCCGAGATTGCGCCACTGCACTTCAGTCAGGGCAACAGAGTGAGACTCTTATCTCAAAAAAAAAAAAAAAAATCAGGCAAAAGAAGGCAGACAGAAAACAGTTCAAACTGTATCATTTCATTTACACGTACTTCTCTAACAGTAAACTAAAGTCCGGTGATAGAAATTAGAAAGATGGTTATCACTGGAGACGGTGGTTCAGGGACGAGGCATGAAGTGATTTTTTGGGATGATGAATAGTTCTATTCTATATCCTGTATTTGTCCAAACTCATTTTTTTCTGTGTGTACATCATATGTCAAATTTTAAAAAATGAAAGAAATTTAAGTAACAATAGAAATTGTTATTATTATTATTTTTGAGACAGGGTTTCACTGTCACCTAGGCTGGAGCGCACTGGTGCTATGATGGCTCACGGCAGACTCAACTTCTTGGGCTCCAGTGATCTTCCCACCTCAGGCTCCTTGGTAGCTGGGACTACAAGGTCATACTACCATGCCTGGCTAGTTTTTGTTTTTTTGGTAGAGATGGGTGCCATGTTGCCCAGGCTGGTTTCGAACTCTTGAACTCAAGTGATCTGCCCACCCGCGGCCTGGCAAAGTTCTGAAATTACAGGTGTGAGCCACTGCATCCGAGCATAAAATTATTTTATAAGAGTATTGTGGGGCCGGGCACGGTGGCTCACTCCTGTAATCCCAGCACTTTGGGAGGCCGAGGTGGGTGGATCACGAGGTCAGAAATCCGAAACCAGCCTGGCCAATATGATGAAACCTCGTCTCTATTAAAAATACAAAAATTAGCTGGGAGTGGTGGCACTCAAGCCTACAGTCCCAGCTACTCCGGAGGCTGAGGCAGAAGAATCGCTTGAAGCCGGGAGGCAGAGGTTGCAGTGAGCTGAGGTCACGTCACTGCACTCCAGCCTGGGTGACAGAGTGAGACTACATCTCAACAACAAAAAAAAACCAACCAAACAAACAAAAACAAACAAAAAAAAATTTGTGGGAATTAAATGAACTAAAACATGTGTATGTAAAACGCTCACAATAGTCCCTGACAAATAACATGTAACATGTAAGCTTTAGAAATTACTTTTTTTTTTTTTTTAGACGGAGTCTCGCTCTGTCGCACAGGCTGGGGTGCAGTGGCACGGTCTAGGCTCACTGCAAGCTCCGCCTCCCGGGTTCACGCCATTCTCTGGCCTTAGCCTCCCAAGTAGCTGGGACTACAGGTGCCCGCCACCGCGCCCGGCTAATTTTTTTTTGTATTTTTAGTAGAGACGGGGTTTCACCTTGTTAGCCAGGATGGTCTCGATTTCCTGACCTCGTGATCTGCCCGCCTCGGCCTCCCAAAGTACTGGGATTACAGGCATGAGCCACTGCGCCCGGCCAGAAATTACTATTATAATTCATGTTTTCCTTTCGAATGCTCCATTCATTTACTGTACTACTATGTGGTTCTGCACAAATATTCAAACCACAGGATATATTTCAGAATGTTAGAAATAATGCCTCACATTGCATAACATGAAACTTTTCCGGGCATTATTCAGTTCTGTTGTTAAAAAGGCACTGCAGCTGTTTCTACTCACGAAAACCTCTCCACACACTGTAATTTCTCCATCGGTGGTTTCCCCACCAGCTGACTTCTAAATGGTTGCAAGTTTTCCTTTCCGTTCAATTATTTAGTATTTAAGATAAAAGTAGTTAATCCTGCGATCAAATGGTGTAGAATTAGACTGCTCTGATTGTTACCTCCCCTCAAGGGATTATAAACTTCCACGGAATATAACATTTAAAGCACATTTAAACAGAACATAAGGTGGTTTAGAAAATGATTTTGTGGTAATATCCTCAAAATCCATAGTCCAAAGCACTCATCTGATGAAATTGAGGCAAAGAAATAATCTTTTGCCTGAATTCTGTAGGAAATCGCTTTATCTATACGGTGCGTAAGTGTGAATGCTTCAGCTAAATGGTAGGGTGAAAATACCAGGGAATTGCCTTCTTCAGGTGAAAAATAGAAGCCAAACATTGTAGTTTTGGTGAGACTGAATATAAGGGGTAATTTATCTTTTAAAAGGAATTTCGTTTTCTACCCCTCTGGTTTGGAAAGAACATTCATTGACAGATGCCAAAGAGTGAAATGTAAATGGTAAAATCACAGGCTTTAAGATAACTTGTTTTTAACCTGTCTTTGACACTGACAGTCAGCATGAACTTAACATCATTACTCAGGTCTTAACTGTTTTCATAGAGGCTTCAAAGTAGGAAACAGTATCTCCTGTAGAAAGTGTGGGTACAATTTCTGAGACAGGGCTTACAATGTAGACAGTAGCTCAGAATAAAGATCACAGGAGACTAAAAGACCAAAATAACTTCTTAGATAAGAAAAAAAATAAAGCCACATTCAAACACTGATTTGCTTTGATATATTAATTCTACTTTCTTTGAAAACTAGATGTAATAAAATATGCCCCAGTTGGCAGGCAGCAGCCTCATTACCCCAATTTCACATAATTGCTATGTTTGATCAAGCAAGGCTGAACAACAGCTGGCCCAGATATTAGTCTGTGCTCCCATTTCAGATAGAGAAGTTTGCAGGGTGCACAAGCAATTTTTTTCTCCACTGCCAGTAATATGGACATTCCATACTCTGTGTATGGTCAAAGAACTTTTAATGTTAGACACCATATCAGATAAGCCATGCTATGAAAGGCTGTCAAGAGACAAAGTTAGCAAGGTTTTCAACTGCTGTACCTTTTAGCGCTTGGCATTGCTCTTCTTATAAAAACAGTATTTAGTTTAAAAACTTATTTTTATTTTATTTTTTTTTTTTGAGACAGAGTTTCACACTGTCACCCAGGCTGCAGTGCAGTGGTGCGATCTCCACTTACTGCAAGCTTCGCCTCCTGGTTCAAGCGATTCTCCTGCTTCAGCCTCCCGAGTAGCTGGGATTACAGGCACCTGCCACCACGCTTGGCTAATTTTTTTTGTATTTTCAGTAGAGACAGGGTTTCACTATGTTGGCCAGGCTGGCCTTGAACTCCTGACCTCGAGATTTGCCTGCCTCAGCCTCCCCAAAAAAACTTATTTCTTAATAGACCCCAATGGTTGAATGAAATCCTCTGTCTTTTTACTTTTCCTAGGATTACATTTTCTGTGCAAGCTCCTAATGAGAAGGCCTGAGGTCTGTAAGATGAGAAAGAGCCAATTCTTAAGAAAATCAGGTTTAGAAGTATTAAACAGGAGATGATTATTGTGCCCTTAAAATAAAGGGGGACAGTGGAAAATTAATCCATAAAATAAATTTGATTTTACAAAATGTATGTGTACATGTTTATATTCACTAAAAAGTCTTAGTTTTTTTTTTTTGTCTTTAGAATGCTTTTGCTGGTAGTTGCCTTTTCATACACAAAATAATTTCAGGCAATAATTTACTAGGCCTATTTATCATTCAATTAGGGTAGTTCCAGAAATCCTTCCCTCAAAATGTTACACAAAATTGGCACATTCAAAATATTACTTGTAAACCCAGAAACTGATTTCAGAAAAATATCAATCTATAAGCCCCTAAACACCCACCTATCCAACCAATCAACAAACCAATGAAATTATGTTTATAAATCAGCCTGTCAAACTCTTAGACAGCCAAGTGCAATTATATTTAACACGAAATTATATAGGAACTATTAGGCAAGGCAACAAACAACTAACAAAACAAAATTAAACAAAAAATCCCTCCTAAACATCCCTATAGAAGTTTGTTGTTATAGATGCCATACATCTATGAACAATTCTAATCCCACAGATTGGAAACACCAGAATTTACCTTAAAATATATATGTGTGTGTGTGTGTGTGTATATATATATTTGATAAGATATATATATTTGATAAGATATATATATTTAAAAAGATATTTATATTGATATATATATATATATATAAATATATATATATTTGAGACAGGGTCTTGCTCTGTCACCCAGGCTGGAGTGCAGTGGCACGATCTTGGCTCACTGCAACATCCACCTCCTGGGTTCAAGCAATTATCCTGCCTCAGCCTCCTGAATAGCTGGGATTTCAGGCATGCACCACCATGCTCAGCTAATTTTTTTTTGTACTTTTAGTAGAGACGGAGTCTCACTATGTTGGCCAGGCTGGTCTCGAACTCCTGGCCTCAAGTGATCTGCCCACCTCAGCTTCCCAAAGTGCTGGGATTACAGGCATGAGCCACCAAGCCCAGCCAATACATATTTTATTTTAAAACTAATCTCTGGAAGTACAGTGTGTTTGGGGGTACCTGATTGCATTTGTATCCTCTTAATTTATACATATATTATTAATTATAAAAATGATGTAACCACATTTCCAAAATTTGAGATGAGGGAAACCAAAACACACTAATAATTTTTTTGCTCAACTCAATCACTGTATCCCATATTTCAAAGAAAAGGAAACCTCTTTACTTAGGGATGGTGAGGAAGGTCATATTTCCTGGAGTGTACTTGGAGGTATGCTTAGGAGATACCACCATTGCTGATCTGTTAACATCTCACTCCTATATGTTGGTGATGATGACAAGTCACTGTTGTGATTGCCGTCCTCTTTTGTAATATCATCCCCACCTGCTTGTACTTTAGGAGCTTGCCCCCCAAAGCCTTTGAAAGCAGGAAACACATCATGTTTATTATTGTTGTTGTTATTGTCATTATTATTATTTTGAGACAGGGTCTTGCTCTGTCACCCAGGCTCACTGCAGGCTTAAGCTCCTGGGCTCAAGCAGTCCTCCCATCTCAGCCTCCTAAGTATCTGGGACCATAGGCACACACCACCAAGCTCAGCTAATTTTTTTTAATTTTTTTGTAGAGATGAGATCTATGTTGCCCAGGCGGGTCTCACACTCCTGGGCTCAAGAGATCCTCCTACTTAGGCCTCTCAAACAGCTGGGATTACAGGCGTGGGCCACTGCACCTGGCATGTGTTTTTATTATTAGTTTGAATTGTAGACTATTCCTACTTGATTTCAGATAACACACACCAGTTATTTATAGAACCTGATAGTCTTCATTTCATTTTAGGCACTGTTTAGTATCTTATAACCTTCCCTGTACAATTTGGAGACCTCCTTCTGTCACTTTTGGGTGTGGAACATTTTGCCTTTTTTCCTTCCTTGGAATTCAAATTCTTTGAAAGGAAAGTATATACTTCAAAAAATATACTTAATACATAACCTTGACTGACTCATTGGTCCATACAATAATATTTTTACAACATAAAGGAAACACATATTTAAAAGACAAAAAATTAACAGATGTTGGCTAGGATGCAGAGAAAAGGGAATGCTTACACACTGTTGGTGGGAATGTCAACTAGTACAACCTCTGTGGAAAACAGTAGGGGGGTTTCTCAAGGAACTAAAAATAGAACTAGCATTCTATCTAGCAATCCCACTACTGGGTATCTACCTAAAGGAAAATAAACCATTATATGAAAAAGATGCCTGTCCTTGTATGTTTATTGCAGCACTATTCATAATAGCAAAGATATGCAATCAACTTGAGTGTCCATCAATGGATGATTGAATTTAAAATGTGGCAGATATCAACAATGGAATACCATTCAATCACAAAAAAAGAATAAAATCATGTCTTTTGCAGCAACATACATGGAACTGGAGGCCATTATATTAAGTGAAACAACTCAGACACCAAAAGTCAAATACCATGTGTTCTCACTTATAAGTGGGAGCTAAATAATGTGTATACATGGACATAGACTGTGGAATAATACACATTGGACACGAAGGGAGGAAGGGTGGGAGGAGCATGAGAGATGAGAAATTACTTAATGGGTACAATATGAATTATTCAGGTGATGGTTACACTAAAACCCCACTAAAAGGGGAAGGGAGGGGAGGGGGAAAAGGGAGAACTTTACCCTATGTAATATATCCACATAACAAAATGGCACCTGTACTCCTTAAATTTATAAAAATACAATAACACGAAATGCAAAAAAGTATAAAGGAAGCATTAAAATTTCAATGCAACATGATAACTGATACATCTCCTTAGAGATAAACATTCGCTATCATTTCTCTGTGACTTGGTTTCCTCCCATGTAAAGGGAGCCACCAAACTTGATCTACCAGCAATCTACAAACTTACTTAGCCTCTTGCAATCAGAACCTAGCCTCTTTTCCTCTTTGCTAAAACTGAAGCCTCTGCTTCTTGGTTTCCGCTCCTTTTCACTATTCAGCCCACAACAATCTGGTTTCTATTCTTACTACTCCATTAAAACTGCTCTTGCTAGGGTGACTAGCCAACATTTTCTTGCTAAATCCAATAAACATGCTCAATTCTTATTTAATGTGACCTTTTGAAAACAATCTATACTGTGGACCATTCACTTTTTCCTGGAACATTGTGTCTCCAGTTTTCAAGTGCAATATCTTTCTGGTTTTCCTCTTTTCTACCTGGCACTCTCTTCTTCATGTCTTTTAAGTCTCCTTCTCTGCCAGATGTTCCTTAGATTGTTTTTCAGGGCTGTCTGACCTCATCCTCTAGCCCTCATACTTTATACATCTTTCCTAGAAATGGCTTCAGTATTCATCCTGATGCCCTAGCCAAAAACCTGACCTTCATCCTTTCCTTTTCCACACTCTCCCATTCAATTATCAAACCAATTCTATTTTCCAACCCTATTTTCATCTGCTCAGTATTTTCTGTCCTTGCTGTTACTTCCTAGTTCCAGCACCAACCTTTTTTGCCTGGATTACTTTTCTCAGGTTTGTTTCCTCTGCCACCCTCAGGATAAAGTCTAAAATCTTTAACACAGTTTACAAAGTTGCAATTAATTTTCAGCGTTAACTCACTATGTCTTCCAGCACACTCTGTGTTCTCACCACTGTGAAATGACATTCCTGTAGTGGGCTATGCGCTGTAACCTCTAGTAGCTAAACTATCATTTAGTAGTTGCACATGTTGACCCCTGCACTCAGAATACACTTCCCTTCAGTGCGTCCCCATTCACTTGCTTGTCTCTATTTTTTTTTTTTTTTGAGTTTCAGCCTAGATGTTACTTTCTTTAGAGGAAATCTTCCCTAAAAATTTTCACTTCAACCCTCTGCTGTGGCCATTCTCCCATCTCCTACTATTCTTATCCCTGCCATAGCACTGTGTTCTCCACTAGGTTGTAAGCATCTTAAATCAATGAATCTATCTTGCTTATTCTTATATCCTAAGCCTCAATCACAGTGCCTAGCAGTAGAGGGGGGTACACATTAAATAGTTGTATCCAGTTAAGCTAAACTAGAATATAATCTTTAAGATAATTTTAAATAATAACATTATATGATGCTGAACTTATAGAATCATTGTTTTGGGAATACGTTTCTTGAAGATCTTTTCTTTTTCTTGTGTGAGCTGAAAAATGAAGTTAGAACTGTCTTATATAGAGTTTCTAATAAGAATTTTCAAAGCAAGCCACTGAGAATCTTTATTTCTAGAAACAACTTGTATTCCTTGAATGTAAAGAAAATCCATTGATTATGCTTCTCATATGCATTGAAATATGCTGGTAGTTAATGTTAAGCAGAAATAAAGATTTATCCATTGTATTAATTTCTTAGAGCTACCATAACAGTACCACAAACCAGGTGGCTTCAAATAATAGAAATTTATTCTTTCACAATTCTGGATGCTGGACATTCAAAATCAAGGTGTCAGCAGGGTTGATTTTTCCTGAGGGTTCTAAGAGGGAGAATCTATGTTCCATGGCTTCTGGTGATCGCTAGCAATCCTTGGTGTTGCTTGACTCGTAGGAACACCAGTTGACGTCATTCCAGTCTCTGCCTCCGTCTCCACATGCCATTCTTTCAGTTTTTGTTTCTTTACACGGCTATCTTCCAATAAAGGCACTAGTGATATTGGATTAGGGGCCCATCCTTCTCCAATATGACCTCATCTTAATTATGCTTGCAATGACCCAATTTCTAAATAAAGACACATGCTGAGGTACTGCGGGTTAGGACTTCAACATATATTTTTGGAGGGACATAATTCAACCTGTAAAACCGATTTTAGGGTACAAATATTGGGTGAAAAAAATCTGTTTAGCTCTATATGTAGGAAAAACTAAAATTATTATTTGACAAAACTTCATTGCTTTGGTGACATGGGCAGTCAAACCACAATTAATTTTTAAATCCCAAAAGTAATATATGTCCATTGAAGAAAGATGGACAATCTTTCTTTCCAATCCAAAGATGAATACACAAAATAACTTTTCTGCCTTGTATCCTATCTCTAGCTCCACTCCTTTGAAATCTTTGCTGTAAACAAATGATTTGTATTCTTTCCCATCATTCATCATGTCTAGACAAATACACCAAACACATATACAATTCTGGGATGCGTTTTCTTCCTTTTTTTTTAAACCATAATGGGAATAGTTTATATATCTTACTCTGAAACCTGACTTTTTTTTCGATCTCATGCACTTTTTAGCTGTTGCATGATAATTTATAATATGGAGGTAATGACATTTATTTAACAATGTGCCTGTTAACATTCACATTGTTTTCAGTTTTTGCCACTATGAGCAATCTTGGAATTTCTATGTGTTATCTTCTAACATATTCTTCTATACTGATATTTTAACTGTTAGAGGTTTTCAAAAGTGAGCATGCTTGCTCAAAGAGTATATATATATGTATAGTTTTAATAGGTTTTTCTTTCTTTCTTTTTTTTTTTTAGCATTCTTAAATCTTCTCTCTCCTTATACTAAATATTGCATAAGTCACCACGTTTTCTACCCTAGTCCCTTTTCTTTTTTTTTTTTTTTTTTTTGAGACGGAGTCTTGCTCTGTCACCCAGGCTGGAGTGCAGTGGCGCAATGTCGGCTCACTGCAAGCCCCGCCTCCCGGGTTCACGCCATTCTCCTGCCTCAGCCTCCCGAGTAGCTGGGACTACAGGCGCCCGCCACCACGCCCGGATAATTTTTTTGTAGTTTTAGTAGAGATGGGATTTCCCTGTGTTAGTCAGGATGGTCTCAATCTCCTGACCTGGTGATCCGCCCGCCTCGGCCACCCAAAGTGCTGGGATTACATTTTAATAGGTTTTTCTATATTGCTTCCCAAAAAGAAAAAACATGGCACTTTAGCCCCATGAGCTATATTGAGAATGTCTGCTGCCTCACCAACATGAAATGATTTTGCATACTTTAATCAAGAGTAATCTGCAGGGTAGAAAATACATCTCATTTATTTACCTTTCATCTCCCTGACATCTAGTTTTCAGCTGATATTTCCTTTTACATGTATTTATTGGCCATTTGAATTTCTTCTTACATGAGTTGTCTGTTTTTAATCCCTTGCTTCTTTTTATATGTTGTTGTTTGTGATTTTCTTATAATTTTGCAGGAGCTTTGAATACTTTAGAAATACTAACTCTGTGTTTCTCACATGTGTTGTGATACTTTTTTCAAATCTATTGATCATCTTTAGAGTTTGTCTATGGCCTCTTTTTCCATATAGATTTTCCAT
The DNA here is from genome assembly GCF_028878055.3 of Symphalangus syndactylus. Taxonomy (NCBI): domain Eukaryota; kingdom Metazoa; phylum Chordata; class Mammalia; order Primates; family Hylobatidae; genus Symphalangus; species Symphalangus syndactylus. Next base: position 35,608,567 of record NC_072440.2, read on the forward strand.
TTTCATGGATTCAAATTGTGTAATGCTTACATATCCTTTTCTGCTTAGGAAGCATTTCCCACTCTAAAATTATTTATTTTCTAAATTTTCTTCATGTTTACTTTTTGCATTTAAATTTCAAATCTATTAGTAGTTTATTTTTATATGTTATGTAAAATGGGTGTTTAACTTTGTTTTCCTCCAGAGAGGTCAATTATGCCAGCAGCATTTATGTATTAAACAAAACATCTTTCCCCTCTAAGCTGACGTATAATATCTAATTTGATTCCCATATATACTTGTATCTATTTCAAGACTGCTACTCTGTTCTACCCAGCTATTTCTCTGTTGCTATGCTAATACTGTGCTATATTTATTACAGTAGAATGGCAGACTTCAAGCTGCCTACCCAATGTCTTGTATTCCTTTCTTCCTTACTAACAGAACCTTAATTTTGCCTGGGGTAGCAGTGAGGCCAGCTATAATAGAAAATTACATTTTCTTTCCTTGCTTTCATATATGTGTGGCCAAGTGACTCAGGCCTAGTCAGTGAAATGCAAATAGAATTGTTGGGTGGGACTTTTACAGATTTCTTTTAAAGCGGGGACAGATAGCTGAGGGAGGTGCCTTTTGTCCTGTACTCCCATCAGGATGTCACAGAGCTACCATATTGGCTTTGTATCATCTGCTCTGCAAATCTCCTAGATGAGACAGCAGATCTCTAAATCAACACTCAAATTGGCTAACACAATCGCCAAGACATATATGTGATATTGTGCTAAAAACCATATAAGGTTTTTTATCTTACCCATATTTAAGTGTACACTTCTGTAGTTGAAATAGATTTTAATATCTGGAAAAGCAAATATCTCTTTCATTATTCCCTTGTTTCTTAAATTTCTCGATTATTTTTAGAAATTTTTATTTCCATAGCACTTCACAACAATCCCAGTTACAAAAAGCATGTGCAGCCAGCTGGCTGAGGGCCATGAGATCTGGCTGTGAGATCTAAATCTATGCAGGTCCTATCTGTGGTTGGTGCCCCCTGGTGGTGGCTGACCATTATGTTCTGGGACGTCAGGCTGTCAAGAGAATCCAGTAATCTCTTGGTCAGTTGTTCGTGTAATCAGGCTGTCTGACCTCCCAACCTGTCATGGCTGCTGGGAACACAGCTTCCAAGCTTTCCCTGGGGTCCCCTTGGCCAAGAGGGGATCTGTTCAACTGGTTGGGGATGTTGGATCTTATTTTTTATTTCTTACTTATATGAATTGATTATTTCAACTCTGGTCTCAGTGCTTTAGCTTGAAACTTCTAAAACCACATTAAAAAATAATGGCAATAAGTTTGTTTCTGATTTATTCTTGATTTTGACATTTTATTTTCAGTGTAATGTTGGCCCTTTTTTAAGGTAAATATATAATTTTTTAAACTTCTTTATTTTTTACCAAATACCCAGACTTCAAGGAGATAAAACTTCTTTTTGGAGGAGCAAACTGCTTTCTAAAATAATACGTTTAGTTTTTCTATATCCATTTAACCTTTGAATGTTATCAAATAACATTTTCAATATATAATCATATAGGATTTGTCTTTTCTTTGGTGCCATGAATTATGTTACTGGATTTCCTGCTGTTGATTCAGCCTTACATTACTGGAATAAACTCTGTGAGGGGTCATTTTTCTTTAAATACACAGTTACATGTTGATATAATGAATTATACTGATGGATATAATAAACACTTTTTCGTGGTATATTATTCTTTTTATATACTCGTGGATTTAATTTGTTAATATTTTCTTTAGAATTTTTGCATCAATGTTTATAAGTAAAATTAGTATCATTTTGTATATACTGAAGAAATATAGGGAATAATTATATAACAACTATGTAGCTCCTACCTAGCTTAAACTTTGGGAGGCTGAGGCAGGCAGATCATGAGATCAGGAGTTCAAGACCAGGCTGGCCAACATAGTGAAACCCCGTCTCTACTAAAAATACAAAAAATTAGCTGGGTGTGGTGGTGTGTGCCTGTAATTCCAGCTACTTGGGAGGCTGAGGCAGGAGAACCACGTGAACCTGGGAGGCAGAGGTTGCAGTGAGCCAGGATCGCGCCATTGCACTCCAGCCTGGGTGACAGTGTAAGACTCCATCTCAAAAAAAAAAAAAATCAGTACATCTTTCATTGAAGTCCTTTATGTAGTATGAGTCACATTCTCCTACCTCTTCCAGATGTAACCACCACCCTGAGTTCATGTTTTTAATTCCTTTGCATGCATTTATATAATAAAAATATAGAATTGCTTTGGATGCTTTAAAATGTTACACACATGCTCTTGTACTGTTCACTTTGCCCACTGCCTAGACAGAACAGATTTATCTGGGGAACTGCAATAGAGAAAGAGTAATTCACACAGAACCAGCTGTGTGGGAGACTGGAATTTTGTTATTAGTCAGATAACTCTCCCTGAGCACTTGGGATCAGAGCTTTTAAGGATAATTTGGTGGGTGAGGACCAATGAGTTGGGAGTGCTGATTGGTTGGGTTGGAGATAAAATCATAGGGAGTCAAAGCTGCCCTCTTGCACTGAGTCAGTTCCTGAGAAGAGGCCACAAGATCAGTTGAGCCAGTTTATTGATCTAGGTGGTACCAGCTGATCCATCAAGTGCGGAGTCTGCAAAATATCTCAAGCACTGATCTTAGGTTTTACAATAATGATGTTATCCCCAGGAGCAATTTGAGGAGGGTCAAAATCTTATAGTCTCTAGTTGCATGACTCCTATACCGTAATTTCTAATCTTTTGGCTAATTTGTTAGTCCTCCAAGGTAGACTGTTCTCCAGGCAATAAGGGGATTTGTTTTGGGAAAGGGCCATTATCATTTTTGCTTCAAAATATAAATTAAGGTCCTTCCAAAGTTGGTTCAGCCTACACCCAGGACAGAGCAAGAACAGCTTGGAGATTAGAAGCAAGATGGAGTTGGTTAGGTCAAATCTATTTCATTTTCTCAGCTATAATTTTGCAATGGCTGTTTCATTATTCTGCTGCTATTTTAGTTTAACATTATAGCTTTTAGATTTATTTATATTGGCAGATGTAGCTCAGTTCATTCATTTTTACTGTTGTGTAGTATTCCATCGTGTGAATAGTCAGGGTTCCTCAGACAGACAAAACAAATGAGGATACACACACACACACACACACACACACATATATATATATATATATATATATATATATAGACAGACATATGAGAAGAGATTTATTATGGGAACTGGCTTGCATGAGAATTCCCAGGATATGCTGTCTGCAAGCTGGAGAATCAGGAAGGCTGGTGGTGTAATTCAGTCCATGTCCAAAGACCCAAGAAACAGAGGGACCATTGTTATAATCAGGAGCTCTGATGTCTGAGGACAAGAGAACATGGATATCATTGCTCAAGAAGATGGAGTTTACCCTTCCTCCACCTCTTTTGTTCTATTTGGATGGGTCTCCAATGGATTGGTGAGGGCAGATCTTCTTTACTTAGTATATTGATTTAAATGCTAATTTCTTCCAGAAATACCCTCTCAGACATACCCAGCATGCATCCCTTAGCCCAGGCAAATTGACACATAAAATTAACCATCACAGACAGTGAAAAGGTGAGGGACAACTGAAGGATTCTTCCCAGAGCCTCTGCCTTGCAGTGACCCTCCTAACCTCCTCTGTGGTCCTCCAGCCAGAAAAAGGATTTCTCTTGGCAATTTTTCCGCTCATATCCTTTGCGCAGTTCCAGGATTCTGATTGCTCTAGAGTCTAAGCCCAGAGGCATGGGAGAAGAAAACAGTCCTGAAGAAAATCTCTGCCATATTGCTTATTCTTTGTGCTTTATATTTCTCTTCAATCTGCTTGCTTTTATTTACTTTTCAGAGTCCTCCGTTAGTCTATTTATGCATCCTGTCTAGGATTTTTAGTTATAATCAGTGAGAGAGAGAGAGAGAGAGAGAGAATGTGATGTTGCTTACTCTGTTCTAGCTGGAAGTAGAAAATCCACATTGAGCTGCCTCTTCACAACTGGGAGAGGGACAGCACGGCCTCAGTCACTAAGCCCTCTCAGGCTCAAGAATGTTTAGACACCAAGAGGCTGCTGCTTAAAGAATCTTTATCTATTTATTTGTTTTATTATTGCTTCCCCGTTTATTCTCCTTTCTCTTCTGGATCTGTCCTTACTATTGAAATAGGATAGTTCCCCATCCCCTTTGCAGGACTCACAAAGGGATTGGCTCATGTACTCAGCTCACAGCTCTCAACCCCTTGTGGAAGGGGAAGCACTCAGGTGAGTGGGTACAGAGACCAGGACAAGTGCTTCTGGGCAACCAGCAGAAGCAGAACTGTGTGTGGGACCGTGGCAGTGTCTAGGGCATGTGCAACAGTGTGCTCTTTTAGCTTTGCCATCTGTGGACATCTTAAGTGTTAACCAGCTCAGTGGAGGATCAAGGTGACAACTTCTTGTACCTGCACTCAGGTCCTTGTCTAGTTTCCAGGAAGAATCAGGTTGCACAAACGAATTGAAGGGTGGTGAATGTGGAGGATTTTATTGAGTAGTGGAAGTGGCTCTCAGCAGGATGGGGAGCTGGAAAAGGGATGGAGTGGTAAGGTGGTCCTCCCCTGGAATTCAGCTGCCCCTGGCTGAACTCTTCTCCAAGGTCCTGCCATCAAACCATCCTTCTGAAGTCAAATTGCTTCTCTCCAACATCTGGCTGCCTCTTCTCTTCTTTTGTCTCCTTCTCTGCTGCTCTGCCACTCTGCTGCTCCACTGGTGGGGCCTGGGGTTTTTATGGTTACAGGATGGGGGGCAGGGTGGGCCAGGATGGTTTTGGAAAAGGCAACATTTGGGTGGGAAAACAGGAATGCATGTTCTCACTTTGGACCATGGGTCTAGGCTTGAGGGGACCACCCTCTTGTACCCAATATTTCCCTGCCTGCAGTCCATATCACTATTCCATCCGCCCTTCCAGGGTCTTGCATTTTCCTTCGTAATTAAAACATCTTTGTGTTTATATATTAGAAACTATTTTTTTCTTTTTGTCTTCCCAGAGTACAAATTTGGTTCTCATCAGTGAATGCCATTTTGTTTTTTTAATTTTATAGTTAAAATGTCATAATTTTAACACTTAGAAAATCTTCTTTGTGTTCTAAATTATCTTCTTGAGGCTTCTCATATATCTTTTCCATCAATTTTTCTTTAGTGGAATTCACCTCTTCTAGATGTTAGCTTGGGATTTTTCCATCAGCTTTTGGATTTCCTGCAGTGAATTTTAATTTTCATTAACTGTTCATAATTTTCTGAAAGTAGTTTAGGCTAGTAGTTTAGGCTAGTAGTCTCTAGAGCTAGGAGAGTAACACCCTAATGAGGAGTGTGAGCAGTGTGAGGGCAACCTTTAGGCCTCTCCACAGCACTGAGCCTGAGATCAGTTCCACTTACCATGGCAGGTATCCTTCAGGTCCACTGGGCTTAGCTTCACAGACAATACACAAGAGGCAGCAATTGGAGGCACAGCATCTTCCTCTAGGGAATTGTAGGCTTCTCTTAACCGAATGGCCCAAAGGAACCACAGAACCCATTTTTTCCCTTTGTTTCCACTCTTCTTTTTCTCCTTTCTCTCTCTCCATCTCTCTCTCTCTCTCCAGTTCCCATGCCTGCTTTCCCGTAGACATTATGGGAGACTACCTTAATCTAAAGTGACCTCTTTATCCATGCCCCTCCCCCACTGCCAGCTTTATTTTTCTGGTTTTGTATTACACCCTAAAGAGAGTTGGGAGGGAGAGAGTTAGCGATACCCACCAAGGACACTTTCTCAAATGAATCATGATTGCATTCTCATTCCTCAACCCCAGTTGAAAACCATCAAATATCTAGTGAACTATGTTGCCACTGATTGAAAGTTAACAAACTTGGTTTATTTAATTTTGCCTATGATTATTTTATCTCTATTACTTTCTTGATTTATGTCACAATCTTCTACTAAGAAGTAATAAATCACTCAATAGAGTGAAAATGCAACTTACAGAATGTGAGAAAGTATTTACAAACTACGTATCTGAAAATGGATTAATATCTAAAATATATAAGGAACTCACACAAATTAATAGCATTATACACACACACACAAACATATATATATATATAATGCTATTGAGATGTGTGAGTTCCTGTATGTGTGTGTGATATAAAATACTATTGAGTTCTGTGAGTTCCCTGCATATTTTAGATATTAATTTTTTCAGTGACCATATACAAATGGCCAATGGGTATATGAAAGGATGCTCGGGATCACTAATCAGGGAAATGCAAATTAAAAGCACAGTGAGACATAATTTCACACCTGTTAGGATGGCTATTGCCAAAAAGACAAAATGTAACAAGTGTTGGTGATGATGTGGAAAACCTGGAATACTGTTGTATTCTGTTTATGGATTCTTGTATACTGTTTATGGAATGTAAATTGGTGTAGCTGCTATTTAAAACAGTATAAAATTACTCAAAAATTAAAAATATAACTACCATAAGATCTAGCAATCTCACTTCTGGATATTTACCCAAAAGAATTAAAATCAATATCTCAAAGAGATATGAGCACTATTCACAATAGCCAAGAAGTTAAAATAACCTAAATGTCCATCAATGGATGAATGAATCTTTTAAAATGTGCTGTATACATATAATGGAATATCCAGCCTTAAAAAAAGGAGATCCTGCAATATGTGATAGCATGGGTGAACTTTGATGACATTATGTTAAATGAAATAAGCCAGTCATAGAACATATGCTACATGATTCCACTTGTATGAGGTAAGTAAAACAGTCAAACTCATAGAGGAAACATACTGTATGGTATTGTTATTTTGCTAACAAAAACAATAACCAAAACAAAATACATTAAAAGACAGTAAAAGTAAGAAGAGGGAATGAAGAGTTCTTAAACTCTCTTCATTATCAAAACATATCCTAAGCAGTGGATCTGATACCAAGCATTACCTTTGTGAACTTAAGCTAAAATGTTCTTAAGGATATTTTTCTGAGAATCTTTATGCTTAATTTTGGAAGAAAGGGCTTGTTTCTACTGATGGAAGTTATGACAGAAGCCAATAAGTTGAACATTTATTTTGGGAATACCTCATGGGTTGATTACAGACAATCTCTGACTTATGGATGGTTCAACTTAATGCATTTTTGACTTTAGGATGCTGTGGAAGGGATGCACATTCAGTAGAAAGTTTACTTCAAGTACCCATACAACCATTCTGTTTTTTCACTTTCAGTAAAGTATTCAAAAAATTGCACAAGATATTCAATACTTCGTTGTAAAATAGGCTTCATGTTAGATAATTTTGCCTAACTGTAGGCTAATGGAGATGTTCTGAGCACCTTTGAGGTAGGCTAGGCTAAGTATTGTGTTAAGTAGTTTAGGTGTATTAGGTGCATTTTCAACTTACAGTATTTTCAAACTACGATGGGTTTATCAGGATGTAACTCTACTGAGGAGCTTCTTTCTATTCTGCCCTACTTACACTAACAGGGGGAAAGGTAATTTGTGTTAAATGGTAACATTACATTTGTATGTAAGCGTAGAATCTTTGTAGCCTCTTGCGGTGATGACTAAACTAGCTGTAGGTGAACCCATAGCCCTCAACAGACATTAAATATATCATTAGATATACAAGCAAATTATAAAGTCATATGTATGCATGTTTTCTGCTGATGTGTTTGCCTTTAACATGAAAATAAAATGCTTATAAGAATAGCTGTTGAAAGTATTTTCATGATAATTGCATAGTCTTATTTTACTGAGAGGTGCCATAACTATCTTTGCCAATAGTTGTACTTTATAGCCAACTTAATGCTTGAAATCACTGTAAAGATGATTTTTCTGCCTGGAATTGCTCATAAAGAATGATAACCCTGGTGCCTGGAGCTCGTTGGGATCTTATGAGATTTGGTCTAGCTAGGTGGTTTGTATTTTATGCCAGTCATAATTCAAGGGTTGTAGGGTATAATTTTATTTTGACCTGATTGGGCAATCATTTCTGTTCTCGCACAAGTATTCTTCTTGATAATGGCTCCATTTAGTGGTTTAAATCAGACATAAACTTATTGACATTGCTGGATGGTTTCAAAAAAATTTTACTTTCTGATATCTTTGAAGAAGAGGAAAGAGATCAGTGATCCTTTTTCAAGGAGGCATTCAGAGTTCTTGAAACCATTATGTCTAGGTGGTTTCACACCAAGTTGTAAGTGCTTCCTTTGTGGGCTTTCCCGCTGTAGCTGGCTAAGCTATTTATTCATTCACTCAACAAAAAGTTATTGAATGCATGCCATGTGCCAGGCTCTGTTCTAGCTCTTGAGGCTGTAGTGGTGAACAAAACAGTTGAAAAAAATCCCTACCTTTAAGAAACTTATTTGTTAGCAGGGATAGAAATTATGGGCAAGGTAAATAGCATATTAGATACTGACCAAGAGTTAGAAGAAAAATAAAGCTGGGAAGCATTGGGAAAAGGTTTGTAGTTTATATAATATGATCAGGGAAGGCCAACTGGAGAAGGTGACTTTTGCACAAAGACTTGATGTGAGAAATAAGGTACATGGATAGTTCATGGAAGGTTATTCCTGGCAGAGGGAATAGCAAGTAACAAAGCTTTGAGGCAGGAGCAGTACTGGTATGTTTGAGGAACAATGAAGATGAAGCCAAGGGTGCTGGAACTGAACATATAAACAAAAGTAGGAGCTGAGGTAATGACAGGGGCTGGGAACAGATTAGGTAGAGCCTTATAGGCCATGGTTAAATCTCTTTGTTCTACTCAAGAGAAAAATTGTCGAGGGCCAACAAGAAATTCAATTTCTACTTTCAAAAATGTTACTGATTCCAGGCATGTTTTCTGAGTACCAAAACATACTACTTCCCATTAGCACTGTGGAATACCTCGCTTTTCTTTTATTAATGAAAATAAAGACTAATGTTTGTTTGGTGTTGTGTCTAAATTTCCTAATTAAAATTAATTTTTGAGCAGTTACAATTTTCTTGGTTCTTTGCTATTTCCTTCATGTTCTCAAAGCAGAAAGGCTTTCCTTATGCCTCCTGGGAAGTATTACACAAGCAGTTATTCCTATATTATGTTGTTGAATCTTGTGATATACCATTGAAATGTCAAATAACTGACTCAGAGTCAGGGATTATGACCTTGATCAGTTTAATCTCAGTTTTGTATTTGAGATTATTCAAATACTGAGCACTCAATAAATTACATGGCATTGAATGGAATTAATTCAATCCTAAGTATAGATGGCCTAATTCTCCTTGAACTAGTACTTCATTTAACTTGAAGACCAAATATGTAAGTAGTTGCTCAAGCAGTTCCTATAATGTGTGAATGCATGAGGAAGATATTTCTGAAATGAAAAGCTGGAAATGGTGGAGAAAGTCTACTTGCTAAAGCTATCTCTCTTAAAGACATCCACCTACCTCTCCTGATATCTTCCTACTATTGCTTAATTACTGTATATGTTAGGGATGCACTTTTTTCTACTGAAATATAAGCAGCACAAAGAAAGAAACTATGACTGATTTAGAATCAATCATGTTATCCTTGAGCTTCATATGGTGCCAGGTCCATTGTAGGCACTTGTATTAGTCTGTTCTCATGCTGCTATGAAGAAATACCTGAGACTGGGTAATTTACAGAGAAGATGTTTAATTGACTCACAGTTAAGCATGGCTGGGGAGGCCTCAGGAAACTTGCAATCATAGCAAAAGGCACCTTTTCGCAGGGCAGCAGGAGAGAGAATGAGAGACAAGCAAAGGGGGAAAAGCCCCATTCTAAAACTGTCACCCCCATGATTAAATTACCTTCCACTGGGTTCCTCCCATGACACATGGGGATTATGGGAACAACAGTTCAAGATGAAATTTGGGTGGGGACACAGCTGAACCATATCATTCCACCCCTGGCCCCTCCCAGATCTCATATCCTCACATTTCAAAACACAATCATGCCTTTCCTACAGTCCCTCAAAGTCTTAGCTCATTCCGGCATTAACCCAAAAGTACAAGTCTAAAGTCTCATCTGAGACAAGGCAAGTCCCTTCTGCCTATGAGGCTGTGGAATTGAAAGCAAGTTAGTTACTTCTTAAGTACAATGGGGATACAGGCATTGGGTAAATACACCGATTCCAAATGGGGGAAATTGGCCAAAATGAAGGGGCTACAGGCCCCATGTAAGTCTGAAATCCAGCAGGGCAGTCAAATATTAAAGCTCCGAAATGACCTCCTTTGACTGCATGTCTCACATCCAGGTCACACTGATGCAAGAGGTGGGCTCCCATGGCCTTGGGCAGCTCCACCCCTGTGGCTGTGCAGGGTACATCACCCCTCCTGGCTGCTTTCACATGCTGGCATTGAGTGTCTGCAGCTCTGCAGCTTTTCCAGGTACATGGTGCAAGCTGTTGGTGGATCTAGCATTCTGGGTTCTGGAGGATGGTGGCCCTCTTCTTACAGCTTCACTAGGCAGTATCTAGTAGGGACTCTGTGTGGGGCACTGACTCCACATTTCTCTTCCACACTGCCTAGCAGAAGTTCTCTGTGAGGGCTCCATCCCCACAGAAAACTTCTGCCTGAAACATCCAGGCATTTTCATACATCCTCTGAAATCTAGATGGAGGTTTCCAAACCTTGATTTTGACTTCTGTGTACTCACAGGCCCAACACCACATGGAAGCTGCCAAGGCTTAGGGCTTGCACCCTCTGAAGTAATGACCTGAGTTCTGCATTGGCCACTTTTAGCCAAGGCTGAGAGGCAGGGCACCAAGTCCTGAGACTACACAAAGCAGCAAGGCCCTGGGCCTGGCCCACAAAACCTTTTTTTCTCCTAGGCCTCTGGGCCTGTGATGAGAGGGGCTTCCATGAAGACCTCTGACATGCCATGGGGCCTTTTTTCCCATTGTCTTGGTGATTAACATTTGGCTCCTCGTTACTTACGCAAATTTCTGCAGCTGGTTTGAATTTCTCCTCAGAAAATGTTTTTTTTTTCCATCGCATCATCAGGCTGCAAATTTTCCAAACTTTTATATTCTGCTTCCCTTTAAACATAAGTTCCAATTCCAAACCATATCTTTATGAATACATAAAACTGAATGCTTTTAACAGTGCCCAAGTCACACCTTGAATGCATTGCTGCTTGGTAATTTCTTCTGCCAGATACCCTAAATAATCTCTCTCAAGTTCAAAGTTTCACAGATCTCTGGGTCAGGGGCAAAATGCCTCCAGTCTCTTTGCTAAAACATAGCAAGTGTCACCTTTATTCCAGTTCCCAACAAGTTCCTCACCTCCATGTGAGACCACCTCAGCCTAGACTTCACTGTCCATATCACTATTAGCATTTTGGTCAAAGCCATTCAACAAGTCTCTAGGAAGTTCTAAACTTTCCCACATCTTCCTGTCTTCTTCTGAGCCCTCCAAACTGTTCCAACCTCTGCCTGTTACTTGGTTCCGAAGTCACTTTCACAGTTTTGGGTATCTTTACAGCCACACCCCACTTCTAGTACCAATTTACTGTATTAGTTCATTCTTATGGAGCTATGAAGAAATGCCTGAGACTGGGTAATTTATAAAGAAAAGAGGTTTAATTGACTCACACTTCCACATGGCTGGGGAGGCCTCAGGAAACTTACAATCATGGCAGAGGGCACCTCTTCACAGGGTGGCAGGAGAGAGAATGAGTGACAAGCAAAGGGGAGAAACCCCTTATAAAACCATCATCCCCGTGATTCAATTATCTCCCACTAAGTTTCTCCCATGACACATGGGGCTTATGGAAACTACAGTTCAACATGAGATTTGGGTGGGGTCACAACCAAATCACATCAGCACTCAAAATGGTTATTGAATGAATTCATGAATTTAAATATAAGGCATTCTCTTTTTATTCTTCTGACTTCCCTCAAAAATTTTTACCCTGGGAACCTAATTCAGAATTTTCTGCTTCTTTTTTTAAATGTAATTTTTCTTAAAGTTTTTTGTAATATAGAGTCTTGCTATGTTCCTCAGCCTGGTCTCAAACTCTTGGACTTTAGTGATCCTCCCACCTAAACCTCCCAAAGTGCTAGGATTATAGGCGTGAGTCACTGTGCTTGGCTTTAAGGCAATTAAATAATTATTAAAACAATATAAACCTGGGATAAGTAAGAACTTGGCAAGCAGTAATGCTATCAACATATAGACTTTGGGTTGTGATTTCTTGAAAAATCCCATGGAGGAAGTTGATTTGAGGAAGTTCATTCATTCAACTTAGACCAATCTTCTACATGTGGCTTGGGGGAAAAAAATCAATAGCAACATTAAAAAAAACCAGCAAGCACCAGCAAGAATATTATGTTATTTTCTTTAATGCCTAAATCGCTCTTTCAATTCATTATGCTCACAGTGGAGGCCTCACTCTACCCATTTGTCCTTCACTACTTAGTACAAGTGTGGTACAGATGCATAGATTCAGTGCAAGTAGACCTGGAAGTAAATTTATGTCTTACCAACAAAGCCTCAGTTTAAAAAGTGAGGTCAGGAGTTCCTAAGTCACTGGCATGTTAAGATTAATTGAAATAAGATATGTCAAGTGCCAGCTTAGAGCTTGGAATGTGGAAGCCCACTGAAAGCCTTGCTTCCTCCTCCCTTCAAATGGTGGCTCCGCAGACCTGAATGATCTTTATTCCTTCTTTTCTACTATTCCCTGGGCCATGTGAACCTACTGGACAATTAGGATTAAAAGGCATAGAGTTATATATAGAAGTAAGGTGGAACAATGGGAGTGGGGAGGAAATTAGGGAAAAGGGATAGAGTAAGGGTGAGAGAGGCAAAGAACAAAAAATAAAGGACAGGGTTCTTAGGGAAGGCATGGTTCAGGCATGATGGGATTATTTAAATAACTTTCTAATATGATTTCTTGCCTCTGATCGTCTATCTTTTTAATGCAATCTTTACACTGCAACCATAGTTATTTTCTTCATTGGTTCATGCCATTTCTTATTCCATTACCTCCATCCCAAATCCACATTTACAGCCCTGTAAACAATTCCTGTGCAGATTGTTTATGATATTCCAAAAATAACATGACCTATTCTGCCTTTATTAATTTGAGAATGCTCGTGTCTTGTTGAAATACTACTCAATTTGTCATTTTTAGCTCAAGGACACTGGCTTTCTCATAAAATAGGCTCAATTCTTCCAGGTAGAACAAACGGCTTTTTATTGCTTACTACTATAGAACTTGGTACATACTTTGATTATTATACTTAATTTGTCTGCCTTTATTAATATGAAAAGCATGATTACTAATCATCTTAGCCTCTGAAGTCATGAGTCTATAAGGGGAAACAAAAATTATAAAACATGAATAGAGTCAATAATAACTGACAGTTTATAATATTAACCCCAACTCTTCTAAAACTTCTCTTCATTTATCATAAATAATAGCTACCTATCACCATAATATCTTTGACATTTCCCCTCTGGTTGTTGGATGCTGTAAACATTCCATAATATAATTTAGATATGATGTTAATGAACTGCTGTGAAATTTCATGAACCCCAAAATATAGGAAATCATAAAGTCCAGATAAATGCTGAAATAAACACAAAACTATTCATAAGATGAAAGCCAAGAGAAAATTAACAAGGATGATGACAAGAGCATCAAAGGAGAATAATTTGTATACCCAGGCATTAGAAAATTGGTGAAGCTGGCCAACATTCTTACAAATGAGATCATCTTTGCAAAAATGTTATGAAAATTCAAATAGGATATGAAGGTTACCATACTATACATTTTGTAGAAAAAAATTTCCCATAAAAACCCAACACAAAATTTATCCTTTGTTGCAATTATAACCTACATTTTGTTAAACGTGAGATAAAATAACATTTTATCATGACTCTGAGTTTACTTTTTCAAAGATCAAATCCAGGTCAAAACTTTTTTTTGACTGTATTTATTCTAGGAATTTTTGTTTCCTCCATTTAGAGGCCTCTTTCCAGGTAACAATTGTCCTGGGAAAACAAACTCTTCTTATAGTTAGTTATTTGTAGACCATTGGAAGCCATTGGAATGCCAGCTCCATGAAAACAACTACCATGTGTTCACCAGCCAACATAATGCCTGGCACATAAACACTAAAATTCCATTTTGTGTGAGCCAGACACTATCTCAGCACTTTACAAAGATGAGCTCACTAAATCATCAATATAATTATTGGAGGTAGGTATTATTATTACCTTTATTTTACTAAGGCACAGAGAGATTAAGTAACTTGTCCAAGGTCACACAGCTTGTAAGTGGTAGAGCTTAAAATTAAACCCGAGCAGTTTGGTTCCAAAATCTATTCTCCTAGCCATTACGCTACGTTGTCTCTGCTGCCTATAAATGTTTGTAGAATAAGTTAAGCTTTGAATGTGTAATAGTTTATCTGAGTATGATAATGTAGTTTTCAGGTCAGACTCAAATGAGCTCTGAGGAGGAGGGAGATCCATTAAGGAGGCTTATGATAGTTTATAAGAAACTCTAGAAGAAAAATGCAGACACAAAACCAAATGCCTCCAAAACTTCTCCAATGAATCTAAGACCCTCTGGCCCCTTTCAACGTATTATTTTATTCCATTTGTATCCTCATTATTTTTTAAAAATATTGATAACAACATTTATTTTCTTAAATAGAGATAGGGTCTCACTATGTTCCCCAGGCTGGCCTTCAACTCCTGGGCTCAAGTGACCCTCCTGCCCTAGCCTCCCAAAGTGCTGGGGTTACAGGCATGAGCCACCATACCCGGACTTCATTTTTTTAAATTATAAAATAGAATGTATAAAATGTAAATATTACTGAAATACCTTATGCATATTTCACCAACTATATTTTCTACTACCTATATATACATCTTGCATTATAGCCTGAATTGCTTTGCCATAAGTCCTCTATTGACAGTACTATTTGGTTTCACAGTGGGAATGGTACAGGGTAAAAAAAGATCAAGACTTATTTACTTTCTCTGTACGGCACTTGGCCTGGGGACCAGCAGCAGGCCAATGCTGGAATCCCCTTTCCATTTTCATACTCCACCTAGGGTGCACTTGAGGTTTTTTTTGCTCCCACAGTTTTCTCCAGCAGCCTCATCCTTATCTCACTTTATAGCAACCTGTTGTTTTCTAGAATTTTGTTTAGTTTTTACTTCTGTGCCTCAATCTTTTAGGAACCTGCTCTCTACTGGCTGACAGACAGATGCCTAATTTGATGGTCTACCCAGGACTCCCGGGTTTCCTGAGTTGTCTCAGCAGTTAGAGGTAGGATGATTTGTGGGTAGGACTGGAGCTGGAGAAAGTAGGCAGGCTCCAGGTCCACCATATTTCCACCAAGGAGAATACCTCACTGTTTATCTTTCTATATGTACTATGATGAAGATGGTATTCTCAGCAGATTACAGTGGAATTCCTCTTAGAGAAGGAAGTATAAAGAAGCTGCCTATGTTGGGAAAACACCTTGATATATTCCACAGAGAGAGAAAGTTAGGGATGGCAGAGCCTGAACAACAAAACCAGATGGTTAAACTGCCTTGCATGAGAAAGTGAACAATTTTTGTTTATTATTATTTTGTTCTAAAAAGCAGGGGAGGAAAAAGAAAGAAGAGAAAAGGGTGGGGTTTCTATTAGGCTTCTCCAAAGAAACATAACCAATAGGATATCTATTTATCTCTCTCTCTCTCTCTCTCTCTGTGTATATATATATGATATATATGTATGTATTTATTATAAGAAATTGGTTCATTTGTTTAAGTCCCAAGATCTGCATTTCAAAGGACTTAGAAACACAATTGATGGTATAAGTTCCAGTCTCAATCAAAAGACAGGAGAAGATCAGTGTTCCAGTTTGAAGAACATTAGGCAGACAGAGAAAATCCTCTCTTACTCAGCTTTTGGTCCCATTCAGGTCCCCAGTGGATTGAGTGAGGACCACCCACATTAGGGAGAGCAACCTACTTTTCTCAGCCTAGCAATTAAAATGTTAATCTCATCTGGAAATACCCTCTTGAGAGACATACCCAGAATAATGTTTAACCAAATATCTGGGCGCTCCGTGGCCTGGTCAAGTTGACACATAAAATGAACTATCATAGGGGGTAAAGAAAGGTGCCAGCAAAATAGTACGAGGTAGGAAACTGTTGTGGTGAAACAATAGTGGAAAGTTCCTTGTGGAGGGGCAGAAGAAAGAACTTTCTAGAAGGAATAATTTCTGAAGTCTAACTTTTATGTTTCCTCAATAATTTGAAAAAATTTAACCCCAAATGATCTGTGTGAGTATGGTGAGTGCTGAAAATCATGAGAAGAATGTTTTCGCATCAGCACAACACAGAACATAAGCAGCATGTATGCCAGAGGTGTCTGTCTCCAAGCAAAGTATACTATGCCCCACCCAGTCCCAAGAAGTCACAGGTATCTTTGCACTGCCACAGGGTGGGGAATTCAGAGGTTCAAAGCAAACTTATATATCTTGCAAAAATATTGAAGAGGCTGGTTTATATGTATATTTTGTTTGAAAAAAAGAGTTTCTCTGATTAAAAGTGATTTTGTGTATGTATGTGTTTGTGTGTGTGTCTGTGTCTAAAACCACAGAACTCTAATCCATGCTACTCAAAAAAGTTCATTTGCTCAAATTATTTTCCAGCCAGGAGCATACTTAGGGATGATAAAGAGACTTTGTGATGATGAACTCAGATAAATAGTGGAAGCTCTAGAGGACAAAGGCTGTGGCTTAGCACCAAGCATATGCCTGGAAAATAGTAGAGGTGCCAATTAATAGCCATTGGATAGAATCCAGCATTTAAGACTGTCACTTTCCTGGCTAGTATGGTCTTGCTCTTGGTAAAGTCTCCTTCTGGCACAAATTAAGTCTGCCTTTAATACCAACCTCAGTGGAAAATTAAATATTTGCTGCTGATCTCTCCTCACTGGCTCATGAAGAAGCTTCCCTCCTGCTGATTTTAATGATGTTTATGTGTGTGACGTTAATACTGTGGTAATTAGTGCTATAAAACTCTATAGGAAATGTTTCAATTTTGCTGCTCTCAGGTATTGGGATCTCCCCTAATGAGATTTATTGTAGAGCTTTTATCTGTTTTTGTTCAATGATTCATTTTTGGGAGGAGTTTCCCTAATATACACTTATAAGCATATAGTTGAGAAAGAAAAGGAGACAAAGCTCCCCCTCTTCCTCTTTGCCTCTGCCTGAAAATCATCCAGAACATTTATTAACTGTTGGGATGAAAGTATCAGAGAATGACGGACAAGGAAGAAAGATGCTGCTGCTCCAATGTTTCGGGTCTCACTGGGTTCCCTGCTCTCACTTTCCTCCTCTCCTCACAAATGTGCCCAATCTTTTCACCTGTAGGCTTGTTGCAGCCAGGGCCAACCTGGTCAGTCAGAGCTGGGTGGGGTATGGAGTAGTCCTTTAGATCAATACTTATTTTTTTTTCCTTTAAAATCCTCCACGGCTGGGCAAAGTGGCTCATGCTTGTAATCCCTGCACTTTGAAAGGCTGAGGCGGGTGGATCATGAAATCAGGAGCTCAAGACTATCCTGGCTAACACAGTGAAACCCCGTCTCTACTAAAAATACAAAAAATTAGCCAGGTATGCTGGCATGTGCCTGTAGTCCCAGCTACTCAGGAGGCTGAGGCAGGAGAATCGCTTGAATCTGGGAGGCAGAGGTTGCACTGAGCTAAGATTGTGCCATTGCCCTCCAGCCTGGGCGACATGGGGAGACTCCGTCTCAAAAACAAAACAAAACCAAAAAAACCCCAAAAAAACAAGAAAATAGAAAAACACCCTCCACTTCTCTCTGTTATGACTACAAAGAGTAGATTTAGGTTTTTTGTAAATTGATGTGTTATAATCACTACTTAACAGATTCAGCCAGCTCTAAAAACGTACCCCATGGCTTGTTCAGGAGCCATGTTTCCTTGTATGGGAACCAAATCATTGTGTTATTTCTTGGGCCTGTCTTGTTAATTTTTATTGTACATCTAGTCATTCAGCTCTTCCTCTTTCTAACCTTTATTCCCCACTCTCAATTTGGCTAATCTATATTCCACTTCCCACACTTGACCTCGACAGGCGAGAGCTCCAGTGAACTATATTTTGGGTGGGTTGAGTGAGCATGACAGGCCCACAGGTGCTCTGAAAAGTGATTTCTAGGAGCAAAACAGAAACTAAACCTAAGAATTCCAAAAGCATTTTCCCATTGTTTTCTATATAAACAGTTACATTGAATTAGAATCTAAAATCTTTTTTGATTAATAGTATTATGGAATACTATCAAAAATGCAAATTTCACCAATTGTCCCCCAAGCTTAAAAATTATTCTTTTATTCCAGGGTCCACTTAAAAATTGCTCATTGTATTTAGTTTTTATATCTCTTTCGTTTCTTTTTTGTGAAATTTGTTTGTTTTTCATGACATTCACTTTCTACTGTCTTTGAAGTTCATTATCTCCAGAAACCAGATCATATGCTGCTTGTCTGCTCCTGCTCCTTTTGTTTCTTATCTGTTCCTCCTCTGAAGTCTTCACCATTCATATCCCTCTAGACCAGTTCCAGTACCTGGAACTGTGCAGACTTTATACTATATGACTGTGCAGACTTTATACTATAACTGCCACTGTCTTCTGAAAACATGGGGTAGAGGAGAAGATTTGGGTGTAAACATACAAACACATAGATAAACACATAGGCGCATGCGTAAGACCCTTCTCTCCTCTGGGATTTCTCTTCTAGAGCTGTTCATTATCAGACCAGTAATGCAGGAATTTTTCAGTGCTGCTTTGCCAGCTGGACCACACTGTCCAGGGCCTCATGGTCCAGGGCTTTCAGCTGTCCAGAGACTTACTCAGCTCTGAGATCACTGCTGGAGGTATCCCGCCCACTTGGCCCAGTGGGCTGCACTTGACTTGTGCTCCAGCCCGTGGCTGGAGTGGGCATGCCACAACCAGCTTCCACCTTGGACACTGTAATCTGGATGAGGGGAATGTGGTAGCACCCAAAAAACTTGAAGACGTCAGGAAACCCGGAACTCCAAAGGAGGTGTTGTTCCTGCTGCCTGCCCCTTGGTGAGTGGGGGCATGTTAAGAGCTCTTTCATTCCCATTGCCCCACTCCATCCCACTGTTCCTGGGCTGGTCTGGCCCCGCTGCAGCTTCCTGTTGCATGGGGTGTCTGCCAGGTGCCAGCAGAAGGCAGAGGGCTACAGTGTAACAGCCTTTTTGTACCTGTGTTCAATGGGTTTTGAGCTCTTGTCCCATGTCCAAGAAGAATGAGGTTATGCTGACAACTGGAGGTTGAGCAGGGCAGAGAGTTTTACTGAGTGATGGAACAGTTTTCAGTGGAAAGGGGACTTGAAGGGGATAGCCTCATACCCAAAGTTGGGTAGCTCTCCCAAGTGTGGCTGAGTCCAGGGGTTTTATGGGCTCAGAATGAGGGACTGTGTGCTGGTTGGTTTGTGAGTATACAAAAAAGCATAAAAAAGGAACCACACAAAGATGGGCATGACAGTGTAAAAAACCAATTAGGGAAGAGTAGGTTTATGTAAAATAGGTGAAGGGTAGGGCTCAATCAGAAGAAAGCATGCTGATTGGGAAGAGCGTTCTCAGTCTGGTCTGTAGATTTATCTAAGACTTGTAGCTCGATTTTCAGGCTTTAACCTGTCTTTAGTTTCAAGGTTGTGTTTCACTGAGGATGCTCCCCTGTCTGCCTAGGGTATGTCTGCCTCCTGCTGCTATCACCAGGAACCCAGGACAAGAGAAACTGAGAATCCTCTCTGGTTGCCAAGGGTTACACTTACATTCCACTTGAAATGTTAAGTAATAACTGCAGCTTCTGGGTGATGGGCAGATGCTGGCCTGGCAAATGTCTGTAAGACTTCGATTCAGCATCTTTCCAGAAGATAATCTTTAAATACAGTGATGGCTCAGAAAGGCTGAAGGCATTTTTATTGCAGAGAGAGATTTTTAACTTGTCAGGAAAATATTTCTTTTCAGGAGAAAGACAATAAATTAATGCATGATAAAAGCTTGTCAGAACTCTTCCCCAGAGCCTAAAAGAGACACTGTCAGGCCATATATTGATAGGGAAGCAAGGATCTGCAGTGAAAGCTATTCCAGGCTTGAGTCTAGGTTGGCTTTCAACAGACAGGGATTACCCACTGCTCTCTCCTGCCTTTGAAGTTGGCTCAGGTGCCCCAGGATGGCTGAAATAGCCTATGCCAGTTCTGTACTGGGTGATGAGTTACTCCATAAGTGGTTTTAAGTCTTATCCTCTCTCTAGGTTTATCTTCTTTTTAGGGGTTTCTGCTCTGCCTCATTTCTTTTCCTCAACAGAGGAGTGCTGACTATGCCACAGGCATGTTGGGAGGGACAGAGTCATTGTCTTTTTCCTCCTGTCATTCAGTCAAGCAGTAGGGCAGAGCTGTGCCTTTTATAAATCTGCTCTAGTCTTAGCCAGAGCTCAGCAAGTCTTTCTTAATTCCCAAAGGGGATTGATCCTTTCTCTCTCTTTCCAATTTGCATACATTGAACTCACTGAACTACTTGAGACATCCAGCTGAGTATCTCTGAATTTTGAGAGTTTTTAAAATAAAATGCAGGTATACTCCTGTATTCGAAAGTTCTCTGTCCTTTCTTTGAAAAGCAAGATACTTTTCTAATTTTTTATTTCTAATTTTTCTGGGTACATAGTAGGTGTGTATATTTATGGGGTACATGAGATGTTTTGATACAGGCATGCAATGCAAAATAAGCACATAATGGGGAATAAAGGATCCATCCCCTCAAGCATTTATCCTTTGAGTTACAAATGATCTGACTATACCCTTAAAGTTATTTTAAAATGTACAATTGAGTTATTATTCACTATAGTCGCTCTATTGTGCTATCAAATAGTAGTTCTTACTCATTCTTTCTATTTATTTGGTACCCATCAACAAACCCCACTTCCCTGCCCAACCCCACTATCCTTCCCAGCTTCTGGTAACCATCCTTCTATTCTTTATGTCCATGAGTTCAATTGTTTTGATATTTAGATCCCACAAATAAGTGAGAACATGAATGTTTGTCTTTCTGTGCCTGGCTTATTTCACTTAACATAATAAATAATGATCTCCAGGTCCACCCATATTGTTTGCAAATGACTGGATATCATTCTATTTTAT
Organism: Symphalangus syndactylus; assembly: GCF_028878055.3. Taxonomy (NCBI): domain Eukaryota; kingdom Metazoa; phylum Chordata; class Mammalia; order Primates; family Hylobatidae; genus Symphalangus; species Symphalangus syndactylus. The sequence continues at coordinate 35,629,814 of NC_072440.2, forward strand.
GACTGAATAGTACTCCATTATGTATATGGACCACATTTTCTTTATTCATTCATCTATTGATGGGCATTTAGGTTGCTTCCAAGTCTTAGCTATTGTGAACAGTGCTGCAATAAACATTGGAGTGCAGATATCTTTTTGATATACTAATTTCCTTTCTTTTGGGTATACCCAGCAATGCGATCAATCTGTCATATGATAGCTCAATTTTTAGTTTTTTGGGGAACCTCCAAACTGTTCTCCATAGTGGCTGTACTAATTTGCATTCCCACCAACAGTGTACAAGGGTTTCCATTTCTTACATTCCGCCAGAATTTGTTATTGCCTATCTTTTGTACCTGGACAGAACAAGGTCCACCTGCTTGTTCTCATGGTCCAAGCAGACTGAGAAAGAAGGGAGTTTATTTCTGCAACTAGTTATAGGGAGAAGATTGGAGTAACTTACCAGACCAACTCAAAGTTATAAATTTTTCTTCAGTGCTTATATATATTCTAAGCTCTATGCCTACATCTGGGAGTGTACCTACAAGTGGGAGTGTCTCATGCAAGCTATATCTAATCTTTAACTAGGGTCTAGGGTCTGGAAAGCTTTCTCCAGAGTCTTGGAAAGTTTCTTAATCTTAAGTGGGCCCTGGTATGAGGTGTATGTGTAAGAAAGATTTTATTATTTGATCAGACTTTAGGGTCTGAGAAAACCCAGGCTGAGTTGTAATGAGTTTGTTTTCACATTCCAGCCCTTGTACTCAGGTGTCAATTTCTCCAGTTCTTTAATGTTTAATTTGTACATTCACCAGCATTATAGTAAAGAGTTAGTGGAAACTGACTGTTCTGGTTGCTAATGGAAACCTGGCCTGCCACATTTTGGATATAAGCCCTTTTAATTGGGGTGAAATGATATCTCATTGTAATTTTGATTTGCATTTCTCTGATGGTCAATGATGTTGGCACCTTTTAAAATGCCTGTTTGCCATTCGTATGTCTTTTGAAAAATGTCTGTTTAGATCTTTTGCCTATTTTTGATCAGATTATTAGACTTTTTTCCTATAGAGTTGTTTGAGCTCCTTATATATTCTGATTATTAATTTCTTTTCAGATGGATAATTTGCAGATATTTTCTCCCATGCTGTGGGTTGTCTATTCACTTTGTTGATTGTTTCTTTTGCTGTGCAGACTATTTTTAACTTGATGTGATCCCATTTGTTCATTTTTTCTTTGGTTGCCTGTGCTTGTGGGGTTTGCTCAAGAAATTTTTTTCCCAGACCAATGTCCTGAGATTTTTTCCAATTTTTTTTTGTAGTGGTTTCACAGTTTGAAGTCTTAAATTTAAGTCTTTAATATATCTTAATTTTATTTTTGTATATGGTGATAGATAGGGTTCAAGCTTAATTCTTCTACATATGGATATCTAGTTTTCCCAGCACCATTTATTGAAGAGACTGTCTTTCCCACAATGTATGTTCTTCATACCTTTGTCAAAAATAAGTTCACCATCGGTATATAGATTTGTTTCTGGGTTCTCTATTCTGTTACATTGACATACATGTCTGTGTTTATGCCAGTACTATGCTGTTTTGGTTTCTATAGCTCTGTCATATAATTTGAAGTCAAGTAATATGATTCCTCCAGTTTTGTTCTTTTTACTTAGGATAGCTTTGTCTATACTGGATCTTTAGTGGTTCCATAAAACTTTAGATTTGTTTTTTCTATTTATGTGAAGAATGTCATTGGTATTTTAATAGGAATTACATTGAATCTGTAGATTGCTTTGGGTACTATAAACATTTTAACAATATTAATTCTTCCAATCTGTGAACATGGAATATTTTTCCATGTTTTGCTGTCCTTTTCAGTTTCTTTTATCAGTGATTTATAGTTTTGGTTATAGAGATCTTTTACTTCTTTGGTTAATTCCTAGGTATTTAATTTTATCTGTGGCTATTGAAAATGGGATTACTTTTTAATTTATTTTTCACATTGTTCATTGTTGGCCTATAGAAAAGCTACTGATTTTTTATGTTGATTTTGTGTCCTGGAACTTTACTGAATTTGTTTATCACTTCTAATAGTTTTCTTGTGGAGTCTGTAGTTTTTTTCAAATATAAGACCATGCCATCTGCAACAACGATAATTTGACTTCTTCCTTTTCCATTTGGATGTCCTTTATATCTTTCTCTTGTCTGATTTCTCTAGCTAGGACTTCCCATACTATGTTGGATAACTGGTGAAAGTGGGCATCCTTTTGTGTTCCAGATCTTATAGAAAGGTTTTCAGTTTTTCCCCATTCAGTGTAATACTAGTTATGGGTCTGATTTATATGGTTTTTATTTTGTTGAGGTATATCCCTTCTATCCCGAGTTTTTGAGGGTTTTTCTCATAAAGGGATGTTGAATTGTATCAAATGGTTTTTCAGCATCAATTGAAATATTTATATGGTATTTTCCCTTTATTCTGTTGATATGATGTATCACATTGATTGATTTTTGAATGTTGAACCATCCTTGCATCCCAGAGATACATCTCACTTAGTCATGATGAATGATTTTTCTATATATTGTTCAATTCAGTTTGCTAGTATTTTGTTGAGGATTTTTGCATCAATACTTATCAGAGATATTGGCCTGCAGTTTTTATTTTTGATGTCTTTGTCTGGTATTGATATCAGGGTAATACTGGCCCCATAGAATGAGTTTGGAAGTATTCCCTCCTCCTTTATTTTTTGGAATAGTTTTTTTATATTTATTTTTATTTTTTTAAATTTTTTAGACAGAGTTTCACTTTGTCACCCAGGCTGGAGTGCACTGCAACCGCCGCTTCCTGGGTTCAAGCAATTCTCCTCCCTCAGCCTCCCAAGTAGCTGGGATTTCAGGTGCCCTCCACCATGCCCAGATAATTTTTGTATTTTTAGTAGAAATGGGGTTTCACCATGTTTGCCAGGCTGGTTTCAAACTCCTGACCTCAAGTGATCTGCCCACCTCGGCCTCCCAAGGTGCTGGGATTATAGGCATGAGTCACCATGTCTGGCCTTTGGAATAGTTTGAGGAGGATTGTTAATAGTTCTATTAAGTAGGATTGTTATTAGGTCCTAGCCTTTTGTTTACTGGAGACTTCTTATTACAACTTTGATCTTGTTACTCATTATTGGTCTGTTCAGGTTTTGGATTTCTTCATGATTCAATCTTGGTAGGTTGTATAGGTCTAGGAATCTACTCATTTATTCTAGATTTTCCAATTTATTGGCATTTATTTGCTCATAATAGCCCTGATGACCCTTTGAATTTCTGCAGTTGTAATGTCTCTTTTTTCATTTTGATTTCATTTATTTGGATCTTCTCTCTGCTTTTCTTAGTTAGTCTTACTTACGGCTGGTCAATTTTGTTTAACTATTTAAAAAACCAACTTTTTCATACATTGTTCTTTTGTGTTTTTTTATCTCAATTTTGTTTATATCTACTCCAATCCTTATTATTTATTTTCTTCTACTAATTTTTGGTTTGGTTTGCTCTTGCTTTTCTAATTCTTTAGAATGCATCATTAGATTGTTCATTTGAAGTTTTTCCCCTTTTTTGACATAGGCACTTATAGCTATAAACTTCCTTCTGAGTACTGCTTTTGCTGTATCCCATAAGTTTGGTATGTTGTATTTCCATTATCATTTGTTTCAAAAAATTTTTCAATTTTCTTAATTGCTTTATTGATCCATTGGCATTCAGGAGCATGCTAATTTCCATGTATTTGTATACTTTCCAAAATTGCTTTTTATTTATTTCTAGTTTTATTCCATTGTAGTCAGAGAAGATGCTAGATATTATTTCAGTTTCTAAAAAATGTTTTAAGACTTGTTTTGTTACATAACATATGGTCTATCTCTGAGAATTATCCATATACTGAGGAACAGAATGTGTATTCTGCAGCATTTGGATAAAATGTTCTGTAAATATTTATTAGATATATTTGGTTTATAGTGCAAATTAAGTTCAATGTTTCTTTGTTGATTTTCTGTCTGGAAGATCTGTCCAATGCTGAAAGTGGGGTGTAGAAGTTTCCAGCTATTATTGTATTGGGGCCTATGTCTCTCTTTAGCTCTAATAATATTTGCTTTCTATATCTGGGTGCTCCAGTGTTGGGCACATATATATTTACAATTGTTATATCCTCTTGCTGAATTGACCCCCTTATTATTATATAGTGACCTTCTTTGTCTCTTCTTATAGTTTTTGTCTTGAAATCTATTTTGTCTGATATAAGCATAATGACTCCTTCTCTTTTTTGGTTTCCATTGGCATAGAATATCTTTTTCCATTCCTTTATTTTCAGTATATGTGTGTCTTTATAGGTAAAGTGTGTTTCTTGTAGGCAACAAATCAATGGGTCTTGTCTTTTCATCCATTCATCCAGTCTATGTCTTGTGATTGGTGTGTTTAGTCTATTTACATTCAATGCTATTATTGATAAGTAAGAACTTACTCCTGCCATTTTGTTGTTTTCTGGTTATTTTCTGGTCTTCTCTTCTGTCTTTCTTTCCTCCCTGTCTTCCTCTAGTAAAGATGATTTTCACTTCTGATGTGATTTAGTTTCTTGCTTTGTATTTTTTGTGTCTCCATTGTATGTTTTTTGGTTTGAGGTTACTATGAGGCTTGCAAATATTATCTCATAAACCATTATTTTAACCTGATAACAACTTAACACTATTTGTACAAACAAGAAAAAAGAAAACTAATAAAAACTCTACACCTTATCTTCATCCCCCAACTTCTTAACTTTACATTGTTTCTACTTATATCTTATTGTACTATGTCTTGAAAAGTTGCTATAGTTATTTTTGATTTGTTCATCATTGATTCTTTCTACTTAAGATAAAAGTAGTTTATACAACACACTTACAGTGTTATAATATTCAGTGTTTTTCTGTGTACTTACCATTACTAGTGAGTTTTGAAACTTCAAATGATTTCTTACTGCTCATTAATGTCCTTTTCTTTCTGATTGAAGTGCTCCCTATAGTGTTTCTTATAGAACAGATCTGGTATTGAGATCCCTCAGCTTTTGTTTGTTGAGTAATTTTTTTATTTCTTCTTCATATTTGAAGGATATTTTCACTGGATATACTATTCTAGGGTGAAGTTTTTTTTTTCTTTCAGCTCTTTAAATATGTCATGCCACTCTCTCCTGGCTTGTAAGGTTTCCACTGAAAAATCTGCTGCCAGACATATTGGAACTCTTCTGTATGTAATTTGTTTCTTTTCTATTACTGCTTTTAGGATCCTTTGTTGCTGACCTTTGGGAGTCTGATTATTATACACCTCAAAGTCGACTTCTTTGGGTTAAATCTGCTTGATGTTCTATAACCCTTTCATATTTGGATATTGATGTCTTTACCTCAGTTTGGAAAGCTCTCTGTTATCCCTCTGAATAAACCTTCTACTCTTATCTCTTTCTCTAGGTCCTCTTTATGCCCAATATCTCTTAGATTTGTCCCTTTGAGGCTATTTTCTAGATCCTTTATGCATGCTTCATTGTTTTTTATTCCTTTTTCTTTTGTCTCTTCTGATTGTGTATTTTCAAATAGCCTGTCCTCAAGCTTACCAATTCTTTCTTCTCCTTGATCAATTCTGCTATTAAAGGACTCTGATGTATTCTTCAGTATGCCTATTGAAGTTTTCAGCTCCAGAATTTTTGCTTGGTTCTTTTTAAATATTTCAATCTCTTTGTTAAATTTATCTGATAGAATTCTGAATTCCTTCTCTGTGTTATCTTGAATTTCTTTGAGTTTCCTCAACACAGCTATTTTGAATTCTCTGTCTGAAAGGTCACATGTCTCTGTTTCTCCAGGTTTGGACTTTGGTCCCTTATTTAGTTCACTTGGTGAGGTCATGATTTCCTGGGTGATGCTGATGCTAGTGGATGTTCTTTGGTGTCTGGGCATTAAAGGGTTAGGTATACATTGTAGTCTTCAGTGTCTGGGCTTATTTGTAGCCATCTTTTTTGGGAAAGCTTTTCAGATATTTGAAAGAAGTTGGATGTTATGATCTAAGCTGTATCTGCTTTAGGAGACATGCCAAGCCTAGTAACCCTGTTGTTCTTGCAGACTCATAGAGGTACTGCCTTGATGGTCTTGGACCAGGTCAGGGAGAATTCTCTGGACTTTCAGTCAGAGACTCTTGTTCTCTTTTCTTACTTTGCCCCAAACATACAGAGTCTCTCTGTCTGAAGCAGTGGCTCTAGGTCTGTGATTGGAAGGGCTGCCAGGATGGTCTCTTCAATGCCTTCAAGGCCTTTTCCTCATTGGCTTGGATATTAGCACTTGGCTTTTTATTTCTTCAAGTTTCTGCAGCCTGCTTGAATTCCTCCCCTGAAAACAGGCTTTTCTTTTCTACCACATGGCTGGGCTGTAAATTTTCTAAGCATTTACAGTCTCCTTCCTTTTAAAATGTAAGTTCAAGTTTCAGGTCATTTCTTTGCTCATGCCTATAAGCATAGGTTTTTAGAAGGAGGCAGGTCAATTCTTGGATTCTTTGCTGCTTAGAAATTTCTTCCACCAGATATCCTAAATCATCACTCTCTATTTCAAACTTCCACAGATCCGTAGGGCAGGGGCACAATGCCTCCAAGTTCTTTGCTAAAGCATAACAAAAGTGACCTTTGCTCCAGTTCCCAGTCAGTTCATCATTTCCATCTGAGAGCTCCTCAGTCCGAACTTCATTGTCCATATCACTATCAGCATTTTGGTCACAACCATTCAACAAACTTCTAGGAAGTTCTAAACTTTCCCTCATCTTCTTGTCTTCTTCTGAGCCAACCAAACTGTTCCAACTTCTCCCCATTACCCAGTTCCAGAGCTGCTTCCACATTTTCAGATATCTTTATAGCAGTTCCCCACTTCTCAGTATGAATTTCTGTATTAGTTTGCTCCTGTATTGCTATAAAGAAATACCTGGGACTGTATATTTTATAAAGAAAAGAGGTTTAATTGGCTTATGGTTCCACAGGATGTACAGGAAGCATATTGGCTTCTGCCTCTGGGGAGGCCTCAGGAAATTTATAGTCATGGTGGAAGGCAAAGGCAGAGCTGCACCTCAAGTGGCTGGAGCAGGAGAGACAGAGGGAGAGGAGAGAGGTGCCAGATCTCATGAGAACTCACTCACTGTACAGTACCAATGGGGATGGTCCTAAACCATTCATGAGAAATTTGCCCCCATGATCCAGTTACCTCCCATCAGGTCCCTTTTCCAACACTGGGATTACAATTCAATATGAGATGTGGGCAGGGACACAGATCCAGACCATATCAGCACCTCTCATCACTGTGTCTACTCTAATCCAGATTCATTTTTCACAGTACTATCCTTTCCCTGAGATATTACAAATTATTTTTTAATTGTTATCTCTCTCTTCCTCAACTTCCTGCTGGTGATCACAAGATACGAGAGGGAAGGGATTTTTTCTGTTACCTTTACCAGTTATGGAGCAGTATTTACAACAATTCCTGGCACACAATGATGTTCAATAAGTTATTCCTTAAACAAACAAACAAATAAATAAATTTACCATGAGGCACAGTGCCATGGTAGAAAAAGTCTGAACTTAAAATTAAGGTACAGTTTTGACTCCTGGCTATGTTTGTTCCAGAGCTGCTTGTCTATGAGTGAGCCAACTAATTTTTTGAGCTTTAGTTTTCTCACTTACAAAAAAATAAAAATAATACAATCTACCTTGTAGGGGTGTTATGACATTCAAGTGAAATGGTATATATGAAAATAGTTTACACATAGCTTATAAACAATATTAATTTTCAAACATTTGCTGCTATTGCTCACAGACCAATAATTATGATTATTGAACTATTCTGTTTATATTCAGAAAAGATGACAACACTTTATGCTTGGCAGTTAGCCAGTTTAAACATATCTCATCACAGATATTTTCTTTCCTCAGAAAACACAGGTGGCTATACTGCAGTCTGATTATTTTGATCATTTGGGTGTGACTCTTATTTTTAACCCAAGTATTCGTGGAGTCTATTATCTAAAAAGTCCTTGCCCATGGAAGAAAGACCTTGTTCTTTAGGTTTCTAGGTGAGGAAATTTCAAATAGATATCCAGGGTGGGTATCATTAGAACAACTTTACCCAAAAGCCTAGAAGTTAAATAAATATGTGGAGGGCTATTATTTTGAAGTTGCCAGTTTACAGGTAGATTTGAATTATTTATTATATAATGTATTTATTATATTTATTTGTGATTATTTTCATAAATGATTACTTTGATCATTTATTGAAAGTTTGAATTTTAATTTAACATTGAATATTTTCTTTAGCTAAATGCTGTTATAGCACAACCTTTGGTATCTAAAATATTCTATTTTTAACTTTTAATTTTGACAAAATGCATATAAGTTTAGCAGAATTTGAGAAGCTATTGATACAGATATTAATTAAATATATATTTATTAAATTATCCATTTTGAAATTTGGCAATATAGATCCAAGGCTTTAAAAATGATTATACTCATTGATCTAATAATTTCACTTTGAGAGATTTGTCCCAAAGAATGAATCATAGTTACAGGCAAATCTTTACATATAAAGTTGTTTATTGTAGCATTGGTTGTAATAGAAAACTTAGGGTAGATAACCTAAATGTCCAATAATAAGGAATCAGTAAAATATATTACAGTGTATTTTTAAAAAGGAATATTGCAAAGCCAGAAAATGGATGTGGATATTTAATGTTATGAGAATTATTCAAGATACAGTAGTAAATGAAAAAAATCAGTCCGAATACTATGTGTATGTGTGCATGTGAATATTCCTTGTTTAATGGAACAATCTGGGATTGGTGGGGTTCAGACAGAAAATGGCTTTATTTTTGACCAACTGCTACCTTCAAACTTCCTTTCCCTGCCCCTAATGATATATTGGAAAGACGTCTTAGCCTTTCTGTTATTTCCTGTTATGAGTATGGTTTCCATAATAACAGTTCATTTTCAGACATTAAAAGGTCTTGTCCATTTTAAATGAAAATGTTAACCTCACACTCAATTCAAAATTCTTCTTCCCTTCATGACTTTCACTCCAGACTGGGACTTGCCACAGGGAAGGAGGTGTGTGTGGCCTATTTTTTTGTTTTGTTTTGTTTTGTTTTTCACTCATCCTCCCATCTCTTCTTTGCTGCTTTGGCTCTTTTGAGGCTGGAAGGGAAAAGGAGTATGAGAGGAACAAGAGTAATGGTCTTACTGGTACTATCGTAATCTGCCTACATAGCAGGCATCAAAAGCCTGGCTATTAAATTGGGTATGGTAATGGCTTCTATGGATATTCTGAAAAATTCCCATGGTAGGTAGTTCTGTGATATAAGCAACGTATTCCAGTGAACTCTTACAACAACCCCTCTCATGAAATGCATTGTTGATACACTGGATTCTCTGACATCTGTTGGCTGCCTTCTTTTGCAAAATAAATTCAAAATAACTTGAGCCTAGCTACTCTCTATGGGCTATACTTGGATCACAGAAAACTCATACATTTTAGCTACATAAAATAATCACAGTGTAAGATTTCCCACTGCTGCCCTCTCTCTCTTTTTCCATTGAGAGGCTGCACTGGCCAACCTCCAGCCTTTAGCATTTTCCAGATGAGAAGCTGTTGTCAGTCTTTTTGTTCATGTATGACCCCAGATGCCAGAGGGATCTCAAGTTCTCCCAAGAACTCTCTTCCTTGGCAAAGCTGGGTTTCTACAATTTAGCACAGACAGACAAAGCCATTAGAAAGTAAAGACTAGGTCATAGATTAGTAAGATGGGACAGCATAGCAGGGATGGAATTCATAAGACAAGAGCAAGTTTGTAGGTGAATAAAGGGGGCTTACAGAGTCAGTTTGGTTCTGTTTCTAGGATAGGTTGATGAACTTGTAGCTTGATAAGGAAACAAAAACATGTAGGGTTGGAATTAAGGGGGTCCATTATGAGATAGTTGCAGTATCCAGGTACTTTCAAGGTGAGAGAATTGAGGTTCAGCACCTTGTCTACTATTCTTAATCTGCCATGTAATAATTTATATCTGACTATCAAATTGGAGATACTTTGTTTTAAAGATAAAATAGTATGTGTCAAAGCTCAACATAAACAAATATTAAAAATGTATTCATGGCTCTAAATAACAATTTATAATTAATAGTTTCCTTCTGACAGGAAGATAATATAATTTTAACAGGATATATTATTCTTTTAGGATATGCATGAGCAATTTGGCTTAGACCTAAAGGATTTGTTGCATTACTTTTAGTATGTATATTGAATTTCATTCTTTATACAACAATTTAGCAGCTTTTTGCTTATGGCACTTAAGAATATTCAAAGAGACTATCTCCTCTGTTTTAACTTTACAGGGTATTTGCTTATTCCTTTGCTTCATTTTCAATTAAGATTTTTAAACAAACGTGTACTAATGGAGAAAAATATGCAACAGCAAAGTTAGAATCTCTAGGGAAAAGCCAGCTGGCTATTTTCCAGGTAGTATTCATCATTTTCATGGATTTATTAGTGGCCAAGTATCAGTCTTAGAGTCTCAGTTTCCAAAATTATGAGCACTGAAAACAAATTAATTTTTCAGGTATTGTTTCACATTAATCAAGCTCATAGAAATTAATGTATGAAACAGAAGGCCAATTTATTAGTTTTCCACCAGAAACATAATGGTTCATATCTAGTGGAAAATTTTAATTGCTAACTCAGCAACCAGGTACCTCCTCTTCCTAGTAATACCTGAAGTTTGGTTGGGAAGCCATACCCTTGCCTTTGGAGTCCAGAAGATCAGTTCTCGGTGTAGACCATGTTTGGCCTAATGAGAAAATAACATTCCATTAAGGCATTTGAAAAGGGAGAGGCATTAATAACAATAATTTCAGGCCAATAGGAAATTGGAATGGTCTGAGGAATCAGAATATGTGATTCCCTTACCTAAGCAGTCCAGTTAGGAAGAATTTCTGAATCCTTCTTGGAATCTTATAAATATGTTCCCTTCCACTGAACGTGTACAATGGAACACATAGCCCCAAATGTTACTCGGAATGAAACAGTCTTTGAAGAAGGGAATATGTAGAAACGAAAAGAAAATAGGTCCTCAGTGACACATTAAGCTGTTGGGTCAGCCAAACTTGAAGCCGGCGCTATGTTTGGATTTCCATTCACTTGAACCAATAACTCTATTTATTTATTTACCTATTGGGCCCAAATTTCTCTTTCAATTCAGTTTTCCTATTGACATAGTATATAATAAATCAGTGGGAATAAATTAACATAGGTTTTGAATTAGTATTTCTTTTACTTTTTATTTTGAAATAATTATAGATTTATAGCAAGATACAAATAAATGAATAAAAATGCCCATGTGCTGTTCGCTCAGCCTCTCACAACATTAATGTTATTTTGCATAATTATTGTGTGATATTAAAACCAGGTAATTGACCTTGGTATTATCCATGAACGCATTCTGATTTTATGTTATACATACATCACACATGTGTTTGCGTGCATGTGTGAGTATGCAGTTTGATGAACTTCAATTACACAGGTAGCTTTATGTAACTACCACCAAAGTTAAGACACATAACTGTACCATCCTTACCAGGCTCCTTTGTGTTACCTCTTGTAGCCAACAAGACTCCTATCCTTCATCCTCAGCTATTCACAACCACTAATCTATTCTCTATTACCATACTTTAATTTCAAGAGTATTATATAAATGGAATTATACAGTATACAACCAGTTGAGAATGCCTTTTTTCATTCAGTATAGTTGTCTTAAAGCTTATCTAAATTGTTGAATGCATTAATAATTCATTCCTTATTAATTTTGAATAGCATTCCATGTATGAACCCACCACAGTTTATGTAACCATTTACCCACTGAAGGGCATTTGAGTAGTTTCCAGTTTTAGGTTCTTACAAATAAGTTGTTATAAATATTTGCATACAAAGCTCTCTGTGAACATGTTTTCATTTCTCTAGAATAAATGCTTAATGATGTAGTTGCTGGGTCATATGGTAAGTCCACTTTTAGTTTTAAAAGAAACTTCCAATCTGTATTCCAGAGTGGCTGTGCCATTTTACATTCCCACCAGGAATAGATTACTGATTTGGTTTCTCTGCATCCTTGCCAACATTTTGTGTTATTAAGATTTTTAATTTTAGTCATTTTGATATGTGTGTTCCCTTATTCTTCAAACAACTTTGACTTGGGTTTTCTGTTGCTTTTGAAATGAGAAATTCTAATTTAGGTACCACAGGATAGGACAATTGAGACCCCTAGGCAGGATATAAAATATTGTTTGGTGAGAATGGAGCCAGAACAAGGGGGAGTATTTACAGGATTTAAATATGAATGACATCACACTGTCACACTCAAATAATTAGGTTTTCAAAAGCAGTGATCTGTTCCAGGAGCTGGAGAGGGCAGTCCTTGGGCCAAGGCTCCCTTCTTGGGCAGTTCTGGTAGCAGGCTTTTAGGCACCAGCCTTGGAGCATCTACTTTGTAGATTCATATATTTTCATGCCTGACTAGTCCTAATTTTTAAAGTCCTACTTTTGATAAGCTTTACATTAAAAGGTAATCTTTTTTACATATATTAATATATTTAATGAGATTATAGTTATAAAACCTTCTTTTGGTCTCAGGTGGCTCATTCTATGCATATAGTCACCTTTACAAAAATCACCTTTGAAAATCTTATTTCTTTTTCTGTATCTCTCACAGAACAGTAATAGGACACAACCCAAAACTCAGAAAAACATTTTTCAAAACTCATTCTCTTTCTTTTGCAGTTCTTTAGCATCTTTCAGTTTTCTCAGAGACCCTCATGTGAAATTCCTAAACTTTTGTCAAATCTGACATTTTGGCCCATCTGTAAAATCTTTACTTGACTTCTTCTCCTTCTGTTTTATCCAAAGGTTTTTCCAACATTTTAATGCCATGTGCAAATTAGTGGGAGCTTGGGCATTCATCTAGCAAGCAAGGATCCTTCCATTTTACTCTTGGCCTTACTTTCCTGGTTTTTATGTTTGCATTCACCCCTTTCTGTAACACTGTAAGCCTAGAATAGGTCTGGCTAAGCCACTTAGAAGATGAACTTTACTTATGGGGAACCTGAGCCAGAAAACTGAAAATTCTCTTGTGTGGAAGGTTGAAAACATTCCCTTCATCTCAGCACATAGTGAGATCCTGTAGATCCAAAGGCCATTCTATCTCAAAAGTAACTTGGCATCTCTCTGCTCAGTGCAACTGTGTGTTAATATTAGAGCTGAACTCTCAAAGGACAATGTTATTTCCCTGATTTCCAAGTCTTGGGGGTGGCAATGGAATGGGGATAAGTTCAGGGGTGAAGAAATTGCTAGAATTTCACTGTAACCTCCATAAGCTCCATTTCTGGTTAGATTGATTTGTTTTGTTTTATTTCTGCTATTGGTTATAGGCGGCCTACAAATCCATCAGTGACACTGGGGGAGCTGGCCTCAAGTGTGTGCCCTAATAATGCAGGGTCAGCAGCACAATATTTAAATATGAAAGAAAGCACATCCATTACCATATTTTTACATCTAAATTTAGGCTAAAAAGTACTCAGGGCAATTTGCATTCATTTTAGGATGGAAACATTATACTTGATAGGCACATCAGTTAGCGGGAGCTATGTATAGCATCTCTGTTCACCTTTGCATGCTGCTGCACAGTTGTCTGCAGAGGGAGGGAACTCTCATTTTATAAACACCTGTCATGATCAGCATTTTTGCACACCTTGCCCGATAACCTGTATGTGGCTGTGGCTGAATCTCAGATACAGGACCAACTGACATCTCCACATTGTATGTAAGACTGATTTTTGTGTAACTGAAGACATGATTTTGAGCGGTCTGTTGCCATTTATAATCCTGTTTTAGGCTGGGAAAAGAATGAATGCATCATTTTTTCACTTGGAAAGAGAAGCCTGGTAATTTCAGCTGCATGGGTCATACTCTGTTGAAAAGTACTGAATAAAATTTCAGTATTCTGGGGACATATATCAATTTTTTAATATTCCACACAGATGCCATTGGCCTGAGATGTTCTTCAGCTGTTTGTGATGACCACACATCATTGGTTCCTGCTTTTCTGTCTGTTTTACCTCCACATCTATTCATATATCTGGCTTCTGTTGATGTCTTGCTAGTGTTTGACTCTTGTTGATTTCTTTAGCATAAAATTTATGTCAGATGTTCTTAGGTAGAGTGTGGGGTATCAGAATTACCTATGCTAGATCCTCCCCACATTCTCTTCTGTCCCCCAGGGATTCTGATACATCCTCAAACTCTTGATTCAGAACAACAAATTTTGATGTTTCTCTTCGTAAATTTCATTAAGGCAGGAAGGAGTTTTGGAGAGTGTGAGGACCTTGGCAGGCAAATGCATTGGGAAGGGGGATTTGGTAAAGCTAACTGAGATGAGATGAAAGCCCCCTTGATGTAAGTCTGACAAGCAGATGGTATCTGGTACTGTTGCTCCCAGAAGCTAAGCTTTGGGTTGGCTGGATTGTGCCAGGAAGATGGAGAGCCAATTTCCAGATCTATTGCTCTTGTGGCTGGGAAAAGCCTCCTCCTTCCCATTCATATATCAAATCCTGCTTGTACATCAGGATCCTCCTTAGGTCTTATCTGTTCTTGAAGCCTTATAGTTAACCACAATTTGTGCCTTCTTTGATTTCTCTTTTTTTAATATAAGTACTGCTTTTTGAACAGTTAGTACTTATATTTCATATTTCATTATAAAATGCTTATAATCTTTGACTGTTCCCTGAGTATATATCTCATCATTCTAACAAGGCTACAAGCTTCTCAAAGGCTATAACTTATACCACATTTCCAATTTTCCAGAAGAAAGAACTTTGAACAGAAAGTTCTTTCTGAGAGGAAGATGACTAAAATTTGTTTGGCATTACGATGTGCCAGGCATTGTGGGAAAGCCCTTGATATTTTACTTCAATTTATTTCTGCATGCTATTATCACATTTTTTTTTTTTTTACAGATTATTAAAGTGAAGTTTGGAGTTTTTAGTAACTAGCTGGAAAGCACATGAATCATAGCAGAGAATGGAGAGATTTGATTTAGGCTTATAGGACTGCATTTTCAGTTGCAACATGGACAACAATTAAGTATTGGCCTTCCTATGTTTTAAAAGTTGTCTATTATCCATTTTATTTAGAGATTCTACCATCTTCTCTTTTTACTCTGAAATATAGGTAATTTTTATACCTTCCCGTAATTTTTCAATGCTAGCTTTCGTTGTTACTATATTTTATAATTTCAAATTAAATGATGGTTGTATAATGACACTATGACCAATCAATTGGCCAAAAGTCTTGATACAATTTCTTTTGGGAGCATGATGCTTATAAATATATACATAATTATTGCCATCAAAATCATCTATTTTTCACCTATTTTAGAGACTTTATGAGACTTTAGAGTTTTTATTTAAATAAAGTCTCCATTTTAGAGACTTTAGAGACTTTATGAGATCAGACCTCTCATTTTATCTATAGGATGCTTTTAGTAGTGGAAATAGAAAAGTTTACCGTGAAGATGCTATTTGCATTAACACTGATATTTATTTATCATAGAAAATAATCTTCACATAGATTCAGGAAGTCACTGAACTGCGATTATATTTGTACTATTTAATATTTCCCCAAAATTTCAGTTCTTTTTTTCTAGGTATTTGAATATCAAGATATTTAATCTTTCAGTTTTCCTTTTTTGATAATTTGAGTAAATCAGTAAACATGCTTACCAATTCTTCTGACTTTATAATGCTAGTCAGAAAATTTTATTAATTCTGACAGTTTCCAATATACCAGCTATTCTTTATCAGCTATTTCAAGTGTTGAATTCTTGGAAGATTTTACAACCATTACTTTTCAGATACTTTTTTATTGCTTTCTGACTGCCAAAATCTTTTCAGTAACAATTCAATTTTTGAGAACTGTGCTTAATAGCCTCTGACTTTAAAAATTATCTTTGTGTGTGTGTGTGTGTGTGTGTTTCCCAATGCCAGCTTTTAGTTTTCTTAATCTCCCCAGGGAATATTTTAAAGTACCATCTCATTTGTTTTAATCCCCTTGCTAGCATTAACATCTTCAGGCTTATAAATACTTATATGACTCAATAAGCTTCAGGTTTTATCCATCGTATATCTGCAGCTTGCCACCCAGCTTTCTACTGAAGTCTCATGGTATGTTAAATATGCTTTTTGGTTATTTGCACCTGGGAGACTAAATCTCAGGTGAAGAAACTATTATAAGTGCATCTCATCCCTTGGTTTGCTTGATATTGTTTTTATACTTGTGGTGAAACAGGTGGAGAATTCTGCATCTGTCTCTGTTAATTAGGCAAATAGATAGTGACACTCAGGTGTAGAGGAATTAAGTGCATATTCTAGAATCAGACAGCCGTAGACTTGAAACTTGGCTCTGCTATTTGCTAGTAACAACTGTGAGCAAATTATTTAACCCTATTGTGCTTTAATTTCCTCCTCATCAAAACAGATAACTGTAGTCAGTACCTCATTCATGTAGGGAGGACTAAATGAGATAATATAAAATAGTGCATATACATATATTTATGTGTGTGTGTATGTGTGTGTGCCTGTAAATACTCTAAGGATTTATATGGAATGCATTTGTCTTGATTTCATCGCCATGCATATAGAAATGGCCCATGGCATTCCATCTTTCCTACTCATAGTATAATGTAGTAACTTTTGGTATCCCACAATGGCATTCTTTTGCAGAAAAAGACAAGTTGTATCTTTTTTTATTTTTTGAGTAGCATATGCTGATCTTTATAGAAAATACTAGCACTCTTTTCAAATTATTGTCTGCCAAGAGATATTGGCAGCTCCATGTCTTGCCTGTGACTGTCACAAGAGGGAAAATCAATACAACAACCAACTGATGTGAAGCTGTCTAAGGCCATGATTATCTCAGCTCTTTAAAAAAAAATTAAGACTTTCACAAATGGCCTTGGTACATTTTTTAGGTCCATGAAAAACCTGTAACTGTATTTACACATAAAAATAGGCACATGAATTCAAATCTCCAAGAAAAGGGCTGGGGCTGAATTGGGGGGAAACATATTACTTTGTTATGTGCACTCACCGATGGTCTGCATATGCTAAATAATTACTCCTTCCTGATTCAATTTCTGTCTGTCCAAGCTCCATCTCTTCTTAAAGGTTTTTGAACTCAGCTGTCCCTTTCTTCAGGAAATTTTTGAAAGCCTCCCTTAGAATGAAGTCAGCCATGCTCTTTATTTTCTTAACCTTGGTTATATCTCTTTCATGAGACTTCATATACTGCATTATAGACTTTATGAGATCAGACTCTCATTTTATTTATCTTGTGTTTAGTCTTATAAACCACCCACGTTGCTTTACCTCTTGCCTAGTACACTGGCTAATGTGGGTCAGTTCTCAAAAATTGTCCCTGAATGAAGGGATTTATGAGTAATTAGAACTGGTATGGAACTTATAAATCATTAAGTTTAATTCCTCATTTTATCTATGAGAAAAATTGAGGTCTAGAAAGGTATCTAACTTTGTCTAAGATCACATAGCAAGCACAGAAAAAGGAAAAAATAAGACCTTATTTATATTGGTGTACATTTTTAATTAAAATGATTGGAATCTTAAAAGTACTGGTGCTTGAGAATTATAAATCTCTAGAATATCTGAGACATTGTTTTGAAAGTAGTTGTGGCAAATCAGGTATTTATCTATAAATATTGCTGATGAGATTCCTATTTATTCAAACTCATTACTTGACAAACATCTTTATACAGAAACATAAATTCTGTATTGAATTGTGCTCATCTTGAACAATGCAATACAGAATTGTGCAATACGGTATGTACAATATAGAATTACAGAGTAATCTTGCACCATACATTATTCGATGTGTTGTAAATTGAGTTGGCCAATCAACTGTTCATAATTGTCAGATTACGTTGGCAAAATAGATGCCTGCGGCAACTAAAAAAAGATAGAAACTAAGTTTCCTACTCTACAACACTGCTATCACAAGAACTGTAAAAATGAAATATCTTGTGAACCAAATACTACTGCATAAATGCATTTTTTGTTAGCCAGCAGACACAAAATATTGAAACACTCTTTTCCTATAAACCTAGTGAAAACTCTGCTTTTCAAAAAATCTTTTCAGGTGCTCTGACAAGGACCTTGCATGAATCATTCATCTGGAGAAAATGACAATATTCTGTCAGCAACATTAGCTAACCCTGTTGGATCAAGAAACAGATTCCACCATTAAATGTAGGGACACAGGATGAAACAGAGTTTGATATGGCTGTTACTTTGAAGGTATCCTACTGGGCTCACCAGAGTTGTGTGTGTGTGTGTGTGTGTGTGTATGTGTGTGTGTTTGGTATAAAAATCTTAAAAATTAAAGTAACAATAATATACAATTTTCTTTTCAAATAAAATTGACCAATTTTTTTGTCTTTTTATTTTGTTTTAGTTAGGGACAGGATATTCAAAAGTGCATTCCTAGTTTTTTAATAATAGCTTTTTTGAGATGTTATTAACATAGCTTCCAGCTCATAAAGTATATAATTCAATGGTTTTCAGTGTATTCACAGTTGCACAAACATCACCACAATCAATTTTAGAACTTTCTTTTATCGTTTCCATCAAAAAAGCTGTACCCATTAGCAGTCATCCTCCATTTTCCAACTCTTTTCTCCTCCCCACTGACCTCCCCACCAGCCTTAGGCAACCACTAACCTTCTTTCTCCTATATAGATTTGCCTGTGTGGGCACTACACCATAAATGGAGTCATACACTATGTGCTTTTTTGTGGTCGACTTCTTTCACTGTTTGTGAAAGGTTGTGTTTTCAAGATTCATTCATGTTATAGAATGTATACAAGTCCCTTATGAGATATGATTTGAAAATATTTTCTGTCATTCTATAAGTTGTCTTTTCACTTTCCACATGGTGTCCTTTGAACACAAAAGTTTTAGGTTTTGATAAAATCCAAGACCATGAAAAATTATACCTATTTTTTCTTCTAACAGTTTTATAGTTTTAGCTCTTAACTTTAGGTCGTTAAACATTTTGAGTTCATTTTTGCTTGTGGTGTGAGGTAGTTGCTCAACTTCATTTTATTCCATATGGATATCTAGTTGTCCCAGCACTATTTGTTGTAAAGACTATTCTTTCCACCTCTATTGTCTTGACACCCGTGTTGAAAATAAATTGCCTAAAAAAGTAACAGTTTCTTTCTAGACTCTCAATTATATTTGTTGATATATATCTATAACTGTATCTATGCCAGTAGCACACTATTTTGATTGTTGTAGCTTTTTTTTTCTTTCTTTCTTTTTTTTTTTTTTTTTGAGATAGAGTCTCACTCTGTTGCCCAGGCGGGAGTGCAATGACACTATCTTGGCTCACTACAACTTCTGCCTCCTGGGTTCAAGCAATTCTCCTGCCTCAGCCTCCCGAATAGCTGGGATTACAGGAATGTGCCACCATGCCCAGCTAATTTTTTTGTATTTTTAGTTGAGATGGGGTTTCACCGTATTGACCAGGCTGGTCTCGAATTCCTGACCTTGTGATCCATCCACCTCGGCCTCCCAAAGTGCTGGATTACAGGCATGAACCACCGTGCCTGGCCGATCGTTGTAGCTTTGTAGCAAGTTTTGAAACTGGGAAATGTGAGTTCTCCAACTTTGTTCTTTTTCAATATTATTTTGACTCTTTGGGTCCCTTGAATTTCTATATGAATTTTGGGATAAGCTTCTCAATTTCTTCAAAAAGCCAGATTAGAATTTTGATAGGGATTGCACTGAATTTGTAGATCAATTTGAGGAGTATTGCCATTTTAACAATATTAAGTCATCTGATTTATGAGCATGAAATATCTTTCCATTTATTTAGGTATTCTTTAATTGATTTCAACAATGTTTTGTGGAGAAAGCTACTCCAACCTCATCAGGTGATTCTCCCTGATGACAAACATATTCTTATTTTTTGAAATTCTTATTATTTGAAACAAATTCTTATTATTTGAAAGCAGAAAAGAAACATAAGATGATGTCCAGTAATTTCATATCTATCCCTGACAAGGAAGAAAGAAGAATGGAGGTGCGGGTGCTCTGGAGTTTTCAGAGATATTAGGCTTCATGCTACAACTGTGAAGCTGTAAAGGGAAGCACTGAGTAGTTTTAAGGGTTTGAGCCCTTAGAAGTTAGTGACTCTAATGTGTGAAATCCCTCTAGCAGACATTAAACGTGGGCAGTTGAAAATAGAAAATACCAATTACCTACAGAAATAATTAGGAAGATCCAAACAAGGATATGGAGAGAAATAGCTCATATAGCTCAGAGTTTGACTTCATTCATGAAGGGCAGAGGTGCCTGTATAAAATTCCAAGCCAAACACGTATCTTGAACATCACTAATTTCAGCAGTGAAAATGTACTTGTAAGGTTCTTTGTAATACTATACAAACTGTCTAGTGCAGATTCAGATATTGATATTTGAAGGTCTTGTTGCAGCCGCAGTCCTGGAGGGTGAACTCCTGATTACTTCAAATGCTAACATTGTGTATTAGTCCATTGCACACTGCTATAAAGAACTTCCCGAGACTAGGTAATTTATAAAGGAAATAAGTTTAATTGACTTGCAGTTCAGCATGCCTGGGGAGGCCTCAGGAAACTTACAATCATGGCAAAATGTGAAACGGAAGCAACGCACCTTCTTCACAAAGTGGCAATCCTTTCTGTGAATGAAGGAAGAACTACTACAGACTTATAAAACCATCAGATCTCATGAGAACTCACTCACTATCATGAGAGCAGCATAAAGGAAACTGCTCCCATGATTCAATTACCTCCACCTGGTCTCTCCCTTGATAGGTGGGGATTATGGGGATTACAATTCAAGATGAGATTTTTGGTGGGGACAAAGCCAAACCATATCACAATGCATTAGGCTGTAGTTTAGGTTTAATTCACACATTTTGTAACACTGTTTGTACAGAATTATTTCAAAGTAAATTACATATAATATTATAGCAGTATGCTCATCTTGGAGTCCTGAGCTCTCAAAATTTCATTCATGTGGTCCTGGGAGCTATTTCCTGTCCTTTCAAGAGCCTGATAGAAATAATTGTAAGAATTCCCGGGTTAACTGAAACCATATATTTTTTTTTTTTGCTTTTGTATTATTCCAGTGTGTTAACACTAATTTCCTCATGCCTAATAGAAATTGTTATCGGCAGTCATACATGTTTTTGAAGTACTAATAGTAAGGAAAGCATATTTCTAATAATTATAACTTGTTTAATGTACAAGGTCATTATACATAGGGCACCTATAAGGTTAAACTCTACTAAAAAGGCCTGGATAGTGATGTGAGTTAATTATGAGAATTAGAAGCAATGTTTTCAATGAGTTTCTGAATAGTTGCCTCGGAAATTAGAATTCTAGGTTGTCTGTATTAGTACTTGAATCTATAAGATCAATTTTAGGTGTCATGATTATACTAATAGAACATTGTATAGTAATAAATCAATACTTTGATATTCTCAGCTTTACTATCTCTTAGGGATTCCTATTTAGTTTTGATTTATTTTGGAAAAAATAATACAATCAGCTTGTTCAAAAACTGTAAACTAAAGACACTCAGATAATTGTGGGCACTTGAATTTCCGGAAGCTATATTTTCATGAGCTATAGATGATTTCATGTGTGCCCAATCCAAGGGAGGGTATTAAAGGCAAGGGACTCATCTATGTTAACTATCCTACCTTCTGCCTTGCCAAGTCATCTCTTTTCTATTGCTATTAATAATATATGTGGCTGTACCACAAAATGCTATGAGATATGTTTAGATGACAGCCACCATTTCAGCCTGTGATTGGAAAACTTGCAACTGTTTCTTTTTTCACCCCAACTGTGCACTAACCCTTGTTCTCCAACTCAAACTGAACACAATACATATCTTTGATGGCAATAACATTTTGCTGTCTTGATATACACTGGTTCTAAGCTTCTATTTTATTACAGCAGTGCCTTTTATTTCTTGGCCTGTCAGTGCTCTTTGATTTAAAGTTCTGGATATTGTTGTGTCACTGAGAATCTACTGTATTAATCTGTTTGTACAATATGTCAAAATAGGTAACTGGGCTATTGTTTGAATCAAAAGACCTATGTAGTCACATAAAACAGACAACCTGGTACTGCCTTGAAAGGAGGCATAAGGGTTTATCCCTCACACTGAAAAAGAGAGAATAAAAGGTAGGTTCTGGAGGACTGTATTGAATACTCCAATGTGAGAAATCTGGAGGAAATAAGGGTTTTCTGGCAGAGATAGCCAGAGACTCTTTGTTCTATCTTGTGGGTAGTGGTGATCAGTTATGATTATATTTATTGCTTAGTAATAGAGACGTGGAATACTAACAGCTTAAATAAGATAAAGTATATTTCTCTCTTTGATAAGCAGATAGAAGATAAGCAGTAAAGAGCTTGTATGATGTCACAGTGAAAATTAAGAACTCAGGTTCTTCTATTTTGTTGTTATTTCACCTTCAACATGTGGCTTCCACCTTATGGTTCAAGATGGCTGCTTGAATTATAACCATAACTCCAAAGTTTAGCAAGCAGGAAGTAGAAAGAGAAAGTGAAGGGTGAACCTCATCTCTTTAAGGATACTTACTGTATACCACATATGACATATCTTCCTATATGCTATTGGCCATAACTTAGTCACGTGACTTTACCTATCTCTGAGGAATTTTGGAAAATGTAATCTTTATCCCATACTCAGACAGAACTCATCTTAGCTCTGTAACCAGCTAAGCGTCATAATTTATATTGCTAAGGAAGAAAAAGCAAATCAACATTAATAGAACCAGCTTCAGGGAGCTGAAGGTACTCAATAGTTGGGAATATTTAGAAGGGTGAAGGAGGTTGAAGGTATATCATTAGCTAGTTTAGTTGTTAGAAATCCAAAACCTGAGGTTCTTTTCTACAATGGGCCATCCTAGATCCTCAAATAGTCTTTTGAAGTCACATGGTCAATGGAAATGAGACCACGATGGCTGCCCCGTAACAGGCCTTTCCGTCAATTTTCAGATGCATTTCTAAGGTATAGGTTGTCCTGTTGTGACTTTTCCTTGCTTTTGGAGGTTTCTGTATTTCTCTTATAAAATCTCTTCTGCTGATTGTCCAAATGTGCCATGCTCTTGAGTCTGTGAATAGAAGCTGCTTAATGTTCATTCAAACATATATTACTTTCACATAAATATTATGGGATCAGTAGAACTGAACAGATGAATTAGAAACAAACATTAGGATATGCAAAAATTTAGATTATAAAAAGGTGTGTCATAAATTAATTGAAAAAGGATTTATTAAATAATTAATATTCAATATAAAATACACATATTAATAATATGAGAAATGAAATGAAAAAAACTAATTCCCTACCACATACTTGATACCTAAATAAATTCTAGGTGGATTAAAATGTTAACTGCTTAAAATCAAACCATAAGAAAACTAGAAGGAAATACAGGTGAATTTGGAAGGATTATTTTTAAAAATGATAACATTCAGAGGTGGTAAAGGTGGAGTAAAACAACTCGTATAGAGTGTAAATTGTCACACCTTTGTAGAAGAAAATTTGATAATGCATATAGAGTCAAAGTACTGAAATTCTTTATCTTAGTAATTCTATGTTTAGAAATAAACCTTAAATAAATAATCTGAGGCCAGACGAGGTGGCTCATGCGTGTAATCCCAGCACTTTGGGAGGCCGAGGCAGGAGGATCACTTGAGGTCAGGAGTTCAAGACCAGCCTGGCCAACATGGTGAATCCCTGTCTCTACTAAAAATACAAAAATTAGCTGGGCATGGTGGTTCATGCTTGTAATCCCAGCTATTTGGGCAGCTGAGGCAGGAGGATTGCTTGAACCTGGGAGGCAGAGGTTGAAGTGAGCCGAGATCATGTCACTGCACTCCAGCCTGGGTGACAGAATGAGACTCTGTCTCAAAAGAAAAAAAGGAATAATCTGAGCTGAGATATGCATAAGAATTTGTGTGTAAGTGTGTTATATTAGTTATCTATTGCTGTATAACAAACTACCACTAATTTAGCAGCTTAAAACAACACTCATTTATCAGCTCACAGTTCTATAGGTGAGAAGCCTGCAACAAGATGACTGGATTCTCTGCTTAGGGTATTGCACAGCTGAAATCAAGGTATCAACCAGGATGAGTTCTGGTCTAGAGACTCTGGGGAAGAATCTGCTTCCAGGATCATTCAGTTTGTTGGCATAATTCAGTTCCTGTGGCTGCAGTTTGAGGTCCCTGTTTCTTTGCAGGCTGTCAGCTGTGGTCTGCTCTCAGCCCCTAGAGACCATCTACATTCTTTGCTATGTGGCATCTCCCACCTCCAGTGACAAAGAACTTCTTGTGTGTCAACTCCCTTTGTACTTTGAATTTTTGATTTCCCCTATCTTTGACCTCTAGACCCAGGATTAAAGGGCTAATGTTATTGTCAGGCCGATTAGGATAATCTCCCTATCTTATAGTCAACTGCTTTGAGACCTTAATTATATCTGCAAAATCCATTACAAGAGCACCTGGATTAGTGTTTGACTGGATAACTGTGTGTACCCCAGGGACCGAGACTTTTGGAGACCATCTTCGACTTCTGCCTGCCATGGTTTATCCTTATGTTAATTGCAAAATTAGGAAGAACCCAAATTTCCAAGAATAAAATATTGATTAAATTAGTTGTGGTAAATTTATATAATAAAAGATAATAGTGCTATTCAAAACTCCTTATATAATGTCATAGGAAAATACTGAAGTTGATCAAAAGTTAAAATAAAAATATTAAACTATGTGTATGCATAGAAAAAGTCTAAAAAGAAATACATATATTGACAATGGAAGACAGTGTAATAGGTAATTTAAATGTCTTTATATTTTTTCATATTTCTATATTTTTTATGATAACCATGTACTAATTTTGTAATAAGGAAAAATAATTTATTTGAAAAACACTTTATCATTTTCATGGATTTTCTTCTATTTAAGCCTTCTTCTCCCCAAACCACGACTGTAGCTTTCGTACAAACTTAGCAATTCTCTCACCTTGTCATCTTCAGTCAACCTGCAGGCAGGGAATATTGCTGCACCTTTTCTCCTTGGCTTGTGCTTAGCTCTAACAACACTGAGATTTATTGTTACTATTCTCTTCCTCCTGTGCCTTTGGCAGACAATATCAGCTGATCAGGGAACTCTTCTTCCTGATCCTGGACTCTGCTTTAGGTTACTCCGTTACTCCAGTCGGCTATGCTTCATCAGTTGGAATTGGCATGAAAGATGAAATCAGCAAAGCCTAAACTAATCTAGGGATTGAGGTGTCTGGCTGTGCTTGGACAGCCTGTGAGGCAGGCCACCTGGGTTTCTGTTCACATGGAGAGTAAACAGCTTATTGGAAAGAAGTTCTTCCTAAAGTATCAGGGGTCAATATACAAGAACATGGTTGCAGGGCAAGCAGTTGTTAAAGGAGAAAGGTGATTTTGAAAGCAGAGTGACATTTGCTAGTGTGATTTCTCTTTGTCACAGCCCCCTGGCTGAGTCCTAGAGAGCACAAAGCAACATTCCTTATGAACGGATTAAATTAATAGATATGGCTTGTGGTGTTCCCACTTGAGCAAAGTGACATCATCCTAAGACATCACCCTAAGACATCACATTCAGGAACTGTAAAGAAGGAAATACACTGTAGGACAGTGCATGCCAGTCAGGCCCCTGGAATTTCCCAAACTAACGCAGTAATTTCAATTAGGTCGGAATTTCTAAAATTCTACAAATGGCATCAGAGATAAAGAGAATATGGTTCTGCTACCATTTTAGGTTTCCTACTGTAGTTCCAAATTTGTGTGGGACATGAATACATGGGTTATTCTCATAAATTATGTGATATAGGAAAGAGAGCTAATATGGTCTTCATTTTACAGATTAGTAAAAGCATGGAGAGGTTAAACCTGTTCACACAACAACTTAAGAAGGAATAGAAATTAGCTGTGTCTTCTTTTTCTAGCTAAACAGCATTGTGACAAGGCCATAGATACTTGCCAAGCAAACACTTTGAATAAAGCCCTGTATCAGATGCTGAGGGCTACCACACATATAATGAGAAGGGCAGATCCAATATAACTCACTAATGTCTGTAAATGTGATGTGATTTGTAGATTTCAACCGAGTGCATTTTGAATTCAAATTCTAAGAATCAGTATGTAGAAGGTTATATTTTCAGAAGATGGAAAATCTCACATGTTCTTCTTCCAGTGTGATGTTGTCACTTTATTGAGAGACTGGGGGTCTTTGTCCCTTGCCTTCTACTTGGGCAGTTCCTTTTTACTACCTTGACAAATAGAATGTGGAGAAAGGTTTGTTACATGATTTCTGAGGTTTGTTTATAACATGTGGTATAACTTCCCCTGGCTTTCTTGGAGGATATAAACCTTTACATTCCTAGCTGCCATGTTACAATCCTGGCTACCTTGAAGCTGTCATCCTAGAGACACCATGAGAAGGGACCACAAAAAGACACAGAGAGAATATGAGAAGCCCCATTTCTTCCAGACTCTGCTCCACTATTCTCAGCTCAGGCCCCAGCCATGACAACGAATAAATCTTTGAGATACCTAGTTGTGGCCACCACCTCACTGAAGCTTCACGAGTGATCCCAAGCCAGAACCATACCACCACACTGCTCCCAAATTACTGACATGCAGGACCTATGAAACAAATTAATATTGTTGTTTTAGTCTCCTAAGTTTAGGGGTGACTTTTAAGGCAGCAATAGTTATCTGATGAACAACAGGACAAACATATTGAAAAGTCTTAGCTGCAACTCCTGCTTTATTGAGCTGAGAAACCAACAATGTTTAATACAAGATAGTTCTTTAGAAAAATAAAACGGATGAATCCAGCCATTTATCCTTTATTGCACAAGCATTTATCTTTGAGTGCTATTATTACTTCTGACATACTTTTCACCACAGGTTTTTTTTTAATGAGAACCCATCTTTTATAGTTCTATAAAGGCTGCTGTAAAAATCTCAATTTATTGAATGATGACATACCTAGATTCATTCTTTAGGATAACATGAAAAGGGAGAGGGAGCTCAAGTCAATTGACATTTGCTCTTTCCTTACTCCAGTTTCTGATTTCCTGGAGCTTTCACCTTCTTAGCAGCACTGGTTCCATCCTGGGGTGAGCTGACTGAGGGTATAAGACAAACAACGAAAACAGAATCTGACAAGGCTTACCTCATTTTAAGGCCTAAATAACACTAAGTTAATTTAAATGAATTTACTAAAAGTTTTTGTAAAGAAAGCAATTTCAGATGATTCAAATTCTTTCTTACACTTTGGCATGGTAATACGTTGAGAGATTTTAGGGAATATTATATGAAATCAATAAGTTCACCAAAAGATCCCTTGCTCTGCTTTCTTATCTCTCAACCTCCCTGTATTCTTCTTTCTCTCTTCCCTTAAATAAAGCCTAATCTATATTTATCTTCTAAATCAATTACTTGGACATATAACTTAAACTTTCTAAATCTTTCTATTCAGCTGTAAAATGGAGTTCATAACAATAATCAGTTTTATTTGTCTGATTAGTCTATCATTGGATCAATATATAATGTCCTACCTCGGTAACATTTATTTCTGCTATTGCAACAGCCTATAGCTTTTGGATTTAAATAGGGAACTGCGAGTTGATGGGGGATGGCTACTCTACTAGACAGGTTTGGAATGACCTGGGCTCCAAGGATGTCATCCTTTGAGCAGAACTCCTAGTCTCCCAAGTAGGGGTTACAGAAAGTTACTTAAGCAGCATGGAACAGCTGAGTGGCCTTTTTCTTCAGGTTTCTTCCTAACTTTACGGAGTCCTCAGCATTTGGAAGGACACTCATTTTTGTTCTGCTTGGTGCATAAGAGAGAATTAGGCTCATTATTTTCAACAATTCCAGGGAGGCCTTGCCTTTCAATGAAACACAGAGTGGTTTGGAGTCACTTAAAGCCAATATTTGTTTTCTTTTTTTGAAGGAATTAGATAGTGCAGCCCTAGGGGAAAACAAGATGGAATAAGTTTTTTTATAGGAAAATAACTGGAAGGCCAGAGAAGGAGGAGGCATGCACTATTAAATACACTTTACATTGTTTGGGGAAGCACAGCTTATTTACAGAATCCCCCTATGACAGTGAATTTAATAGTCTTTTTTTATAGCATTAGATTTTAAAGTGTTTTGAAATGCTTCCAAATCTATTATTCTAATGAGATCCCTTCTTTCCAGATAAGGAAACTGAGTTACAGATATGGTAAGTAATGTGCACTAGGACTAGGTCAGCCCAAGAGAGCTGTGTCCCATTTCTTCAGAGTTCTTTTGAGTGACTTTCTCTCCCATTTGGTAAACTCACTAAGCTAATTACAACAATGAAATGTGTCACCTCTCTTAGGCAGTCTGCTGGAGGTGCAGTGTAACTAACTGAAATGGGTCACTCTAATGACGGGAATTTGAAGTACTGTGGATGGCTTGTGGGGAGGCAGATTTGGTTTCTTAGGGCTGTGAGGACACTGTCATCTACTTCTTGTATACATAAGGGTGACTTAACCCTGTCCTCGGTGAGGTTAGCCATTTAAACCAGTTATAAGATCTGTGTTGTGTCCCTGGCAATGGGAATTGGGCTGAACCCAGGATCACAAGACAGCCAAGCTCTATCAGAAACTTGCAATTAGCACTATTGGCCCATTTTACAAACAGCAGAGAGCTGTGGTGAGTACACCCTCTGTTCACATCTAGCCCATAAAGAAGATCAAAGTCAGAAATGATAGAGATGAGGGAATTCATGGCCATCTTTGCTATAAATAATCTCTAATAGGATTATAATTTGATAAGAAATTGTGTGCACCAATGTCAAAGTATCATACAATCACTGAAAAACAAGAGTGTTTGACTTGTTTTTTCATGCTTGAGTTCATAATGCCCCCCTCAAAAACAACAATTTTTACAATGCTGTTTGGCAAATCGTGATTGCTCTAGTCTGTTTTCCCTGGAATTGTTTTATTGCCTGCTTTTCCTCTCCCTTACTAGTAGAAATATGATACTGTTTGTGCTTTGAAAGAAGTTAAACCCTAAACCCTAAAGTAATATATTTGATTTTTCTGTGGAAACTGACAATACTAATAAGCCAGTCCCACCTGAAATCCAACTGCATTATTTCACATAGCACATTAAAGCCAGAATTTTGGTCCTCTTCCTACCTTCAACTGACCTTCCTCCAACAGCTTGCAAGTTACCGATCTTTTTATATTTGTCTTTATGCTTCTACCCTCTTGTTGAAATGAGAACCTAAAATTTGCTTGTCCCAAAAGCCTTCTTTCTCTAACCTAGAATACTGAGGAAGTTTTTGTTTTCTATTATTTTCCTTATAGAAAACAACCTTCTTAAAGTTAGATGTCAGTTTTTATTATTATTATTATTATACTTTAAGTTTTAGGGTACATGTGCACAATGTGCAGGTTTGTTACATATGTATCCATGTGCCATGTTGGTGTGCTGCACCCATTAACTCGTCATTTAGCATTAGGTATATCTCCTAATGCTGTCCCTCCCCCCTCTCCCCACCTCACAACAGTCCCTGGTGTGTGATGTTCCCCTTCCTGTGTCCATGTGTTTTCATTGTTCAATTCCCACCTATGAGTGAGAACATGTGGTGTTTGGTTTTTTGTCCTTGCAATAGTTTACTGAGAATGATGGTTTATGGCTGCATAGTATTCCATGGTGTATATGTGCCACATTTTCTTAATCCAGTCTATCGTTGTTGGACATTTGGGTTGATTCCAAGTCTTTGCTATTGTGAATAGTGCCACAATAAACATACTTGTGCATGTGTCTTTATAGCAGCATGATTTATAGTCCTTTGGGTATACACCCAGTAATGAGATGGCTATAAATTACCTTGTGCAATATGGCCATTTTCACGATATTGATTCTTCCAACCCATGAGCATGGAATGTTCTTCCATTTGTTTGTATCCTCTTTTATTTCATTGACCAGTGGTTTGTAGTTCTCCTTGAAGAGGTCCTTCACGTCCCTTGTAAGTTGAATTCCTAGGTATTTTATTCTCTTTGAAGCAATTGTGAATGGGAGTTCACCCATGATTTGGCTCTCTGTTTGTCTGTTATTGGTGTATAAGAATGCTTGTGATTTTTGTACATTGATTTTGTATCCTGAGACTTTGCTGAAGTTGCCTATCAGCTTAAGGAGATTTTGGGCTGAGACAATGGGGTTTTCCAGATATACAATCACGTCATCTGCAAACAGGGACAATTTGACTTCCTCTTTTCCTAATTGCATACCCTTTATTTCCTTCTCCTGCCTGATTGCCCTGGCCAGAACTTCCAACACTATGTTGAATAGGAGTGGTGAGAGAGGGCATCCCTGTCTTGTGCCAGTTTTCAAAGGGAATGCTTCCAGTTTTTGTCCATTCAGTATGATATTGGCTGTGGGTTTGTCATAGATAGCTCTTATTATTTTGAGATACGTCCCATCAATACCTAATTTATTGAGAGTTTTTAGCATGAAGCGTTGTTGAATTTTGTCAAAGGCCTTTTCTGCATCTATTGAGATATCATGTGGTTTTTGTCTTTGGTTCTGTTTATATGCTGGATTACATTTATTGATTTTCATATGTTGAACCAGCCTTGCATCCCAGGGATGAAGCCCACTTGATCATGGTGGATAAGCTTTTTGATGTGCTGCTGGATTCGGTTTGCCAGTATTTTATTGAGGATTTTTGCATCAATGTTCATCAAGGATATTGGTTTGAAATTCTCTTTTTTGGTTGTGTCTCTGCCAGGCTTTGGTATCAGGATGATGCTGGCCTCATAAAATGTGTTAGAGAGAATTCCCTCTTTTTCTATTGATTGGAATAGTTTCAGAAGGAATGGTACCAGTTCCTCCTTGTACCTTTGGTAGAATTCGGCTGTGAATCCATCTGGTCCTGGACTCTTTTTGGTTGGTAAGCTATTGATTATTGCCATAATTTCAGAGCCTGCTATTGGTCTATTCAGAGATTCAACTTCCTCCTGGTTTAGTCTTGGGACAGTGTATTTGTCGAGAAATTTATCCATTTCTTCTAGATTTTCTAGTTTATTTGCGTAGAGGTGTTTGTAGTATTCTCTGATGGTAGATTGTATTTCTGTGGGATCAGTGGTGATATCTCTTTTATCATTTTTTATTGCATGTATTTGATTCTTCTCTTTTCTTCTTTATTAGTCTTGAGAGCAATCTATCAATTTTGTTGATCTTTTCAAAAAACCAGCTCCTGGATTCATTAATTTTTTGAAGGGTTTTTTGTGTCTCTATTTCCTTCAGCTCTGCTCTGATTTTAGTTATTTCTAGCCTTCTGCTCTCTTTTGAATGTGTTTGCTCTTGCTTTTCTAGTTCTTTTAATTGTGATGTTAAGGTGTCAATTTTGGATCTTTCCTGCTTTCTCTTGTGGGCATTTAGTGCTATAAATTTCCCTCTACACACTGCTTTGAATGTGTCCCAGAGATTCTGTTATGTTGTGTCTTTGTTCTCATTGGTTTCAAAGAACATCTTTATTTCTGCCTTCATTTCATTATGTACCCAATAGTCATTCAGGAGCAGGTTGTTCAGTTTCCATGTAGTTGAGCAGTTTTGAGTGAGTTTCTTAATCCTGAGTTCTAGTTTGATTGCACTGTGGTCTGAGAGACAGTTTGTTATAATTTCTGTTCTTTTACATTTGCTGAGGAGAGCCTTACTTCCAACTATGTGGTCAATTTTGGAATAGGTGTGGTGTGGTGCTGAAAAAAATGTATATTCTGTTGATTTGGGGTGGAGAGTTCTGTAGATGTCTATTAGGTCCGCTTGGTGCAGAGCTGAGTTCAATTCCTGGATATCCTTGTTAACTTTCTGTCTTGTTGATCTGTCTAACGTTGACAGTGGGGT
The DNA here is from genome assembly GCF_028878055.3 of Symphalangus syndactylus. Lineage (NCBI taxonomy): Eukaryota > Metazoa > Chordata > Mammalia > Primates > Hylobatidae > Symphalangus > Symphalangus syndactylus. Next base: position 35,661,919 of record NC_072440.2, read on the forward strand.
GTTAAATCTCCCATTATTATTGTGTGGGAGTCTAAGTCTCTTTGTAGGTCACTCAGGACTTCCTTTATGAATCTGGGTGCTCCTGTATTGGGTGCGTGTATATTTAGGATAGTTAGCTCTTCTTGTTGAATCGATCCCTTTACCATAATGTAATGGCCTTCTTTGTCTCTTTTGATCTTTGTTGGTTTAAAGTCTATTTTATCAGAGACTAGGATTGCAACCCATGCCTTTTTTTGTTTTCCATTTGCTTGGTAGATCTTCCTCCATCCCTTTATTTTGAGTCTATGTGTGTCTCTGCACACTCATGGGTCTTGACTCCTTATCCAATTTGCCAGTCTGTGTCTTTTAATTGGAGCATTTAGCCCATTTACATTTAAAGTTAATATTGTTATGTGTGAATTTGATCCTGTCATTATGATGTTAGCTGCTTATTTTGCTCATTAGTTGATGCAGTTTCTTCCTAGCCTTGATGGTCTTTACAATTTGTCATGTTTTTGCAGTGGCTGGTACTGGTTGTTCCTTTCCATGTTTAGTGCTTCCTTCAGGAGCTCTTTTTGGGCAGGCCTGGTGGTGACAAAATCTCTCAGCATTTGCTTGTCTGTAAAGGATTTTATTTCTCCTTCACTTATGAAGCTTAATTTGGCTGGATATGAAATTCTAGGTTGAAAATTCCTTTCTTTAAGAATGTCGAATATTGGCCCCCACTCTCTTCTGGCTTGTAGAATTTCTGCCTAGAGATCAGCTGTTAGTCTGATGGGCTTCCTTTTGTGGGTAACGTGACCTTTCTCTCTGGCTGCCCTTAACGTTTTTTCCTTCATTTCAACTTTGGTGAATCTGACAATTATGTGTCTTGGAGTTGCTCTTCTTGAGGAGTATCTTTGTGGTGTTCTCTGTATTTCCTGAATCTGAATGTTGACCTGCCTTGCTAGATTGGGGAAGTTCTCCTGGATAATATCCTGCAGAGTGTTTTCCAACCTGGATCCTTTCTCCCTGTCACTTTCAGGTACACCAGTCAGACGTAGATTTGGTCTTTTCACATAGTCCCATATTTCTTGAAGGCTTTGTTCATTTCTTTTTATTATTTTTTCTCTAAACTTCTCTTCTCGTTTCATTTCATTCATTTGATCTTCCATGACTTATACCCTTTCTTCCAGTTGATCGAATCGGTTATGGAGGCTTGTGCATTCATCATGTATTTCTTGTGCCTTGGTTTTCAGCTCCATCAGGTCCTTTAAGGACTTCTCTGCATTGGTTATTCTAGTTAGCCTTTTGTCTAATTTTTTTTCAAGATTTTTAGTTTTTTTGCCATCGGTTCGAACTTCCTCCTTTAGCTCAGAGTAGTTTGATCATCTGAAACCGTCTTCTCTCAACTAGTCAAAGTCATTCTCTGTCCAGCATTGTTCCTTTGCTGGTGAGGAGCTGCGTTCCTTTGGAGGAGGAGAGGCGCTCTGCTTGTTAGAGTTTCCAGTTTTTCTGCTCTGTTTTCTCCCAATCTTTGTAGTTTTTTCTACTTTTGGTCTTTGATGATGGTGATGTACAGCTGAGTTTTTGGTGTGGGTGTCCTTTCTGTTTGTTAGTTTTCCTTCTAACAGACAGGACCCTCAGCTGCAGGTCTGTTGGAGTTTGCTGGAGGTCCACTCCAGACGCTGTTTGCCTGGGTGTCAGCAGTGGTGGCTGCAGAACAGCAGATTTTCATGAACTGCAAATTCAGCTGTCTGATTGTTCCTCTGGAAGTTTTGTCTCAGAGAAGTACCCAGCTGAGTGAGGTGTCAGTCTGTCCCTACTGGGGGATGCCTCCCAGTTAGGCTGCTCGGGGGTCAGGGACTCACTTTAGGAGGCAGTCTACCCATTCTCAGATCTCCACCTGCGTGCTGGGAGAACCATTACTCTCTTCAAAGCTGTCAGACAGGGACCTTTTAGTCTGCAGAGGTTACTGCTGACTTTTTGTATGTCTGTGCCCTGCCCCCAGACGTGGAGCTTACCGAGGCAGGCAGGCCTCCTTGAGCTGTGGTGGGCTCCACCCAGTTCGAGCTTCCTAGCTGCTTTGTTTACCTAAGCAAGCCTGGGCAATGGTGGGCGCCCCTCCCCCGGCCTCACTGCCACCTTGCAGTTTGATCTCAGACTGCTGTGCTAGCAATCAGCGAGACTCCGTGGGCATAGGACCCTCCGATCCAGGTGTAGGACACAATCTCCTGGTGTGCCGTATTCCAAGCCCGTTGGAAAAGCACAGTATTAGGGTGGGAGGACCCGATTTTCCAGGTGCCTTCTGTCACCCCTTTCTTTGACTAGGAAAGGGAATTCCCTGACCCCTTGTGCTTCCTGAGTGAGACAATGCCTCGCCCTGCTTTGGCTCGGCTCGCACACGGTGCGCTAAACTGACTGTCTTGCACCCACTGTTTGGCACTCCCTAGTGAGATGAACCTGGTACCTCAGATGGAAATGCAGAAATCACCCATCTTCTGTGTCACTCATGCTGGGAGCTGTAGACCGGAGCTGTTCCCATTCGGCCATCTTGGCTCTACCTTAGATGTCAGTTGTATACATTTCTGGGTGTCCCATCATACCTATAATGTCAGACATTTAGTAAGGGCTAGACATACACTGTGGTCTGAATATTTGTGTTTTCTCTAACTTATGTTGAAATCCTAACCCCCAAGATTATGGTATTTGCAAGTGCAGCCTTCAGGAGGTGATGAGGTTATGAGGATGGAGATTAGAAAGCTTATAAAAAAGACCCTAGAGAGCTCTCTTGTCTTTCCACCACGTGAGGTTTCAATAAAAAGATGGGTGTCTATGAAGAAGAAAGAGGGCCCTCACCAGACACCAAATCTGCCAGCACTTTGATCTTGGACTTCCTAGCCTCCAGTACTGTGGTGGATAAATTTCTATGATTTATAAGTCACTCAGTCTAGGTTAGTTTTATCAGCCCAAATGGACTAACACATTTGTTGAATTAAGTTCCTTATTACAGTAGTCATCCAGAAAGAAAAATCAAAGTAGATAGAACAAAATTCAGGGTAAACTCAGTTTCTTCTACTTGCACATACACATACATACACAAACGTATCCACTACACGTAACACTAAACATCTATAAGACCAGGATATGATACACATTCAGTGTAGAGCCAATACTGCATTTAGATTCTCCTGTGTGTGTGTATGTGTGTGTGTGTCTTGTGTGTGTGCCGACTCTGTTCTGCCAGCAGAGACTATTCTTACCATCCACATGGATGGCATAAATTTCTTACTGCCAGGGAGAGCACCTGGCTTTTTTTGGAGGACTTTATGTCATTGCAATTTGGGGAGTTGGGGAGGTCATGCTAAATCAAACTATTGTTAAGTCATTGGCAGGACTGTCCAAGGACATAATGAGAAAACAGAGAGAGATGCAGGCAGTCATAGGAATGCTGGTATGCTTGAAGATGAAAAAATCACCAATTGGTACCGCAGGCCCAGATAAGGGAAAGGGTCAGATGATTAGGAAAATAGAACAAGTAACAAGAGGATAAAACAGGGAATGCTGGGTCTGGTCCCTATCCAAAAAAGGCAAAAGTGAAATAGAGGGTTGCCTTCACTTCATTTGAATAGTCTTGGAATTAATAGACTATTGAGGGGAAGAGGAAGGTGACTGAAAATGGAAATGAATAAAACACAAGTAAGAAACTACATGGCTTTAGGGGGTATGTGTACTTTGGGAGGAAATTGTCTTAGAAATGATAATTACACTGTTTAGAATTGAAGAATGGAGTTAGTGGTTAATGAAAACATTTTTGAGCTAAGGGGATTAACTCAGGTAGGTAGCCTAGGCACATGGAACATAACAATGAATAAATTTTTCTTTAATTCTTGAGCCGTGTGTCTTCTGTGACTGAGATAATAAAAGGGCAAGGTTGGCTTTTCAGAAGCCAGGGGAACAGAGTGCTCAAGGGTGTTGACTCCTCCAAACTCAGAGCTATAGGTGAAGTCACACTTGCCAACAGTGCCTTTTCAACTCCTTTTACTATAGCCCTCTTCTCCTCCAGGGGTCTCCTCTGGAGACTTGTGCCTTTGTGATACTTCTTCAGGGTACAGAGACCCCCAGTGAGGTTTCCCTGGAGGGTATGGTTGCAGGCTCTAAAATTTTTCATCTCTCATCCTTGTGTCCCTCAGTTTCTTCTCCTAATCTTGATGAAATACAAATGACAGTTTGGTTGGAGACAGGGATGGTGTATTATTTTAGGGACTAATTTTTGCATAGAATATAGACAGTCATGACTACTGATGTACCGGTTCTAACAGGCTATCGTAGAAAGAGGAATGGAGCAAAGCTTCACCTTTCCATCTTGATGATAGCTCACCATTCTGTGTAAGCAAATGTCAACAGGCTTTTGCATAAGCAAGGAAGACAATTATCTCTGGAGAAGTTTCTAGGAGAGCCAGTTGAACTTTTTGCCCAAGTGTATTAATTCCATGAATCTGTCACAGCATTTGAAATTCCACCATTAAACTGTCTTCTTTTGAATTAAAGCACTATAGCCTCAAGTATTGTTTTCCATTTTTGAAATAGTTCAGTCTTGATTAAACAGGGTAAGCCATGCAAACAGAACAAACATTTTCATAAGACCACCTTCAAGAAAAGCACAAGAGTATGAATGCATTTCTTGTGTTTGAATACATCCAAAACTCACAGTCACAGCTGCCATTCACATCCTGTCAAGGTTGGGAGAGCCAGTCTTAAAGGACACTGCATCTAGGCCATGGACAATGGTGGCTGGAGCCAACTGGCTAACAGTAAGCAGCAAGAGAGAGAGAGAGAGGTACAGGTGCAGGCAGACAGGATGGAGGTGTCACTTTCTTATGAAAGAAGTAGCTATTTTAATAAAACTGAACAGAGTGGGCCACCTTCCCTTTGAGAACTCGAGACAACAATGGATGAGGTTAGTGCTGTATCAGGCTGCAGATTTATCTCTTGCTATGACCATTCAGACTTCTATTTCAAGATTTCTGGCCTGTATTGAAAGTTTGGTTCCCCTTAGATTCAGGTGTTTGGCTCATACCCTGTTGAATCTAATTTTATTTCTTGCTTATGGATCTTTCCTTCCTGAAATTTCTCTCACTATACTTTTTTTTTAATTTAGTGACTTCAAATTTACCTTATCTTCTACAAATTTTGGAACTCCAATTTCTATTCTTACTTATTGTTCTATAATGTGGTTATTAAATAAGATTGCAGTGGTAGCACATTAAAATCCTCTTTGTAACTCAATGTATTTCCATTTTAGATTTTTTTCCTCAGTGCTTCAGGCTGTGTTTTTTATTCAGGATCTTGCTCACATCTGAACTAATTTGAATTAATGTGATCATTCAGTTACCATGAGCTTTGTGATATGTAATATCCTAATTCCTCCATCCCATAAAGTGAAAATGCCTCTGAAGCCTGGAGGAAGTGTTATCTAAAAGCAGCTGAAATTGCCTACAGAATCAAGGTGCCACAAAATGTTCACCTAAAGTCAGATTGCTCTGTTAAGTTGACTAAATGCTTGGGAGAAATTGTGGGTCTGGCCTAAGAGTCAGTAACATTATCCCAGCCTATGACTTGGTGGAATTCATTTAATCTCTCCCTACTTGTGCCTTCTGTCATAATATGAGTAACATTTTCCATTTATTGTATATAAACTTTTGAGGAGTCACGTGATTACAGATTAATGGTATATACTATCTGTAAAATTATGTATTATCTGTTACTGATAAACAATTCTTGATATTGTCTTTCTTTAATTCCCTGATTCAGGAAGCTGGTAGACAGACATCTACTCTGATTCTTCTACTCGTTCTCTTGGCAGCCAACCTTGTTGCATAACCAAAGGGCACCATCCTATAGACGGTAATAATGCCTCTGCAGCTGTGCAATAAATAGCGCTGCTCTAAGTTTAATAAGTTGCTTACCATTCTTTTTCTCTATAATCATTTTGCTTTTCTTATTGCTATATATGATATGACTGCCTTGGAAAATAATTTTATAGTCAGGGAAAAATCATGTGACATAGTTTTTTCCCCCAACTTGTCCTTGTACACTTTTCCATCCTCCTTTATAATTTTATTTTTATGCTAAATTCTACCATATAATCTATATTACTATAGAACTTTTTAAAAATTTACTTTTCTTTTTACTAGAAGCAATAAGAAGCACAGATTACCTTTTCTTTTCCTCACTTCTTTCCTGTTGATCAATAAAGATTGACTACTAGTATTAATGAAACAACTGGACTGGTATTTTGGCTCTGTTTTCATGGGCAATGTGCACAGGTCCCCACACTGTACACATTTGACCTTTCTGCTTCTTCATTATGTGAATGTGACAGCTTCATACCATAGGCAATTTTGATAGTATGCACAATGTTAATACATTGCATCCATTTGATGCCTTTTTACTTATGGGTTTATTCATTAGGTCTGTCTGTGGGTAAGAGCTAAAGTATAGAAAACAAAAGTGAATTTAAAGAAAAGGATTCTATCAATCACTTTTCCAACTCCTCTAGGCCTTCTCTGCCTGGCACAATGGAGAGCTCACTTCCATGAAATGAGAGAAGAAGGCAGAAGGAAAAATACAATAAATCTCAGTTAAACTGCCAAACCTAACTCAGCAGCCTGTATTGTCTGTTCTCATGCTGCCAGTAAAGATATACTTGAGACTGGGTAATTTATAAAGAAAAAGAGGTTTAATGGACTCACAGTTCCATGTGGCTGGGGAGGCCTCACAATAATTGCTGAAGGCAAAGGAGGAGCAAAGTCGTGTCTTACATGGTGGCAGTCAAGAGAGGGAGCATGTACAGGGAAACTCCCCTTCACAAAACCATCAGATCTTGTGAGACTTATTCACTGTCATGGGAATAGCATGGGAAAAACCCACCCTCATGATTGAATTACCTCCCACTGGATCCCTCCCATGGCACGTGGGAATTATAGGAGCTACAGTTTGAGATTTGGGTAGGGACACAGCCAAGCCATATCACTGTGCATACCTAAATGAGTGGTAAGAGGAAAAAAAATGGCTCAGGCTAATTTCTTCTTAATAAAATATGGTTATAAAATATAGTAATTGCAAGGGTATGCATTTCTTAAGAGCTATGTGCCTCTAGATCACCTTTATGTTTTCTTTTTTCTCCCTAAATCATTGAGTAGTGTTGACTAGGAGAAAGAAAACTCTTTTACTGTAGGAAGGAAAATTATTAGATTTTGTCAGTGGAAATAGGATGTGAATTCAGGATGTGAATTCTGAATGTCAGTGAATTCAGGGGAATGTGTACATTTTAGTAAGATACTGTGGAAAGTACATTGTTAGCATATGAGGGGTAGTGGCAAGAGCTGAAATGGAGCAAAAGGTGAAATTATGATAAATTTAGTTTCAAGATATTATTGGCTTTTATTTGTGATTCTAGAATTAGATGATATCACATTCTATAAAATAGAATGTATGTTCTGCTGGGCATGACAGAATGGTTGGTTTTTGTAAGGTGGGAACAAGGAAACAGAATACTTTTTAAAAAGCAGATTGGTTAACATCAGGCTACTACAGTCACTTTTTTTGTTCACTTTTTTTGTAAGGGTTAAAGCAGAGGGGATTTCCTTATTGCACTGACTCAGATAGACTGGCTCTTTCTGATTGGTTGCTGTGAATCTCCTGATTTCAGGATAAACTGGACTGTTTGGGGTCTACTTGCTTCCTTAAAGTTTCGGTTTGATTATATGTCACTTAGCATAGAGTGACTCCATTTTTGGTTTGGTCTGGTTTGCTGGGGCCTAGTATAGAAGGTTAGTCCAAAACAATGCCCCTCATAAGCTTTTAACAGAGGCTATTTGCCACTCTCCTCTTCTTATTGATACTTTGTCCCACATCTAGTGTTACCTCAAATGCATGTGGGTGGACATTCCAGTTCTTATTTAAGCTCTGGGCACACTGCCTCACCAAAAGTGAATCATATGATTTAGAGATGTGTGTATCAGCAGCATGGTCAGTCTGTGGATTCATAGGTCCTGGAAATGAGCTGAGGCATCTTGGCCAGTAATTCTGGTGTCCCTGGTATCTGGAGAATTATCTAGGGGGCTCACACACTTAGCTTCACAGACTCCTTGACTGGTAGAGAGGACCATGACCAGAGGAGGGTCATAATGGGAACCCCCTAAAGTATATGGGTTTATGGGAGGTATTGTTCAGTTTGTGAGACCCTAGGGAAAAAAGTCAGAGGACAAGATAGCCTCCTTCAGTAGTGCTTGTACCATTTCTGGTTGCGTTGGCTATGAGGCCAGATGTCATATAAAGTAATATTCAAATACAATCACATGCAAATGAGGCTAGTTAGTAATCAGGAGCAGAGGGATTTATGATCAACCAATGTCATCTGTGGGAAAGACATGGGGAGTAGTTTGGGAGGGCTTTGAATCATGAATAAGGGGTAACATTCAAGACCACTGATTTTTTAAAGATCTTTCTCAGGTAAACTAAACTTGTGATCCCTTATAACATGAATTAACAGGACAATCCTCTTAGCCCTTAGCAGTTACTGGTTTAGATTATTGACTAATTTTCCTGCTCATTCATTACATTTTCTTGATGGAACCAGGCTATCACATACACTGCGTATACATTTAAAAACCTGTGGGCTGAGAGGGGAGAGGTTACTGGTCCCAGCTTCTGTGGTGGCTGTAGAATAGAAAAGTTGCAGCTCAGTGGTTGAGAGAAGAGTCGTTCATAGTGGACAGTTCAGAAATTATGGATGCAAACAATCATCAATTTTTACCAATAGTGAATTTCATTATGGGCATGTTAAGTTGTTTCATTTCTGTAAAGATGTAGAAAAAAACCAGGTTCTTGTCACACGAAAAAGAATAGTTAGGCGCCCAGACACTTTGAAGGATGAAGGGGAATGGAATGTATTGGGCGAAAAGGAAAAAGGAAAAATAACTCTCAGCAAAGCAAGAGGGCATCCTGCCAGCAGGTTTCCCACACAGGAACAGGAAAGGCCAGACTCCTTCCTTCTGCAAATGGTCGGAACTTCCCATGGCTCCACCCCATCCTCCCAGTGCACAAACTGGTCAAAGATTCTCTGGGGACCCTCCCCCTTATCTTCCTGCTGCATCTATCAAAGAGATAGACAACATTGTCACTACTAAGTCATTACTCAGAAAATAACCCCTTTCAGGGCACTACTGAGAAAATACCCCACCTTATTCAGTGATATTTAGAATACCAGTGAACACTGAGGAAGCATGGGAGTGATAATTCTCCAGCAGACGTTTCTTAAGTGGGAATGTTATAAATGTCTCATGTGTGTTTGTGTGTGTGTGTGTGTGTGTGTGTGTGTGTGTGTCTTATTGGGAAGCAGGAGAAAGAAGAAGGTCAGGAAGATACATTCTTACCGTTTGTCAAAAACCCTAGGAGGACTACCCTTTGTGGATTTATCCAACCATAGTCTGAAAGACTGAATTCAATGTAGTCAGAGACATTGCTGAGGAGTCTGAGCCACACCGACCATAAGCAACATTTCCTGGAGGAATTTAATATTAATTGAAAATGACAAATTATAAAAAGCCTGAGGCGCTGATCCCCTCACTGTCTAGGAGAGGAGTAGGGCAATTTACCTAGGTGCAAATGCACCATAAATAACTGCATAGCTGCAATCCAGCTGAATTAATTTACATTTAAATATCTGAGAGGTGGTCAAAACTGCCTCTGGGAAAACAGAATAGCAGTATTAAAACTTGTAGTGTGTTCTGTATTTTGGAAAGTAGGATATCCTTGAGCATGAAGATTATTGAAGAAAACAGGGCCAGTTATTGTTTACTTCAGAGAGAGGGCCAGTGTAATGGACTTGTGGTTCTTTTTGCTTATTAACAGAAAAGATACATTTTACAGAGTTTGGCTTTATGAGTGTGTGTGTGTGTGTGTGTGTGTGTGTGTGTAGAGACAGAGAGAGAAAATATATATATATATATATATAGAGAGAGAGAAAGAGAATACATATGGAGAGAGTGAGTATATATGGAGAGAGAGAGAGACAGAGAGAGTATATATGGAGAGAAAAAGAGAAGAGAGGCCAAACTCTGTAAAATGTTTAAAGAGGTTTATTCTGAGCAAATTATGAGTGATCATCACCGGGGTACAGTCTCAAGAAATCCTGAGAACATGTGGTTGGGTTACAACTTGGTTTTATACATTTTATGGAGACAGAGGTTACAGGCAAAGACATATATCAATACAAGTAGGTATACATTGGTTTGGCCATAAAGGCTGGATATCTTGGGGGCAGGATGGAGGGGCTACAGTCGGGGGGAAGTCACAGGTGGATTGGTAGATTTAAAGTTTAAAGATTTTCTGATGGGCAGTTCGTTGAAAGAGTTAAGCTTTGCCTAAAGTTAAAATCAATAGAAAGAAATGCTTCAGTTAAGTTAAGGGGAGTTGTAGAAGCCAAGGTTCTTGTTATGTAGTTGGAACCTCTAAATAGCAGGCTTCAGAGGGAATACTTGGTAAATGTATCTTACCTGACCTTAAAAGGTGTCAGACTCTTAGTTAAATTTCTCCTGGATCTGGAAAAGACCTAGAAAGGGAAGGAGATTCTCCACAGATCTACAGATACAAATTTCCCCCACAACAGATGGTTTTTGCAGGGTCATTTCAAAAAATGCCAAAGACACATATTTTGGGGTAAAATACTTTCCTTGAGAGCCTGCTATCTGTCACATGATGTTATACCAGAGTCAGGTTGGAATTTGGTATCTTATTGACACAAAAAATCTGTTTTTGTCAGTCTTATAATCTCTATTTCAATGTTAATACTCGTCAGTTTTGCCTAAACTCCAAAAGGGAGCGGGTATAATGAGGTGCCTCTGACCTCTCTTTCTGTCATGGTTGGACAATCAGTTTCTCAGGTTTCCCTTGGCCCAGAAAAGGTCTCTTCAGTTGGTTGGGGGCCTTTGGGTTTTATTTTTGCTTGATATTCGTGTGTGTGTGTGTGTGTGTATGTGTGTGCGTGTGTGTGTGTGTATTAATACACACCAGAAGTCTCCCCCAACCTCTCACCTTGTAGTCTGGTGTTTCATAGGAGCTGATGGAGTCAATAACTTCCTCTTATATTCTGCCTGCATTCCTCTGTCTCTGTCTTCTCCACCTCCTTGAGGCTGAACCCTCTGATGGCTCTAACTTGCTGGTTCATGACAGCCCTAGTCCTTGAGTCAAAGCTGGCAGAAGGAGGATGTATCCTAATTGCCTGTGCCGTCTTTTCTTCTCCTGTCTGTTGAAAATATTTCTGGACAGAGTGGAGCTCCATCCTAGGAATCAGAAGAAGGATAATCTATCAGAGTTCATGTTGAGGGGAAAACTCAGCCAGTGTAATGAATATGAACTATACAAATGAAGTGGGAAGAAGACAAGGGATGGTGGATCTCAGAGCTGACATGATAACTAAGTTTGTTCAGTCTGAAGGAAGACTAAGAGATGGAGGTAGGGAGATAGTTGCTTTGAAGCATATGTCAGCGACCAAGTGATGTCTTATGTCTGGAGCTCGAGCCTTTCAAAGCATGACATTTAGAGATAAACCATACTATTTCCTCATTTTTTTGGATCTTCCTGACTCCCCCATCTAGTCACGTCTAATCTCAAATGTGGCTACTCATCTCCACCTGCGACCACTCAGCTCTACCTGTGACCACTCTCCTAAACTTCTGATTCCAGTTGTGTGCCCCTAGGCCATGGTAGATACTGCCTTAATTTTAAGATAATGCTATTTTTGCTTCCTGGACCATTGGCTTCCATTATATTATACTATTTTGGTAGCCAGCCCTTCCATGCTGTGTTCTCTACCTGCTGTATAGTTAAATTTCCAAGTATTTTTGTGTTTCTTGAGTTTCTCATTTGGAGACTGGCCTTTAATAACTAATATTTCTTGGCATGGCTTACATGTTTGTAACTCCTTTATACACTTGTTCCTTTATATTCATGCTGATTTATTGAACTGTAGGCTCTGCTTCACTTTTTATTCTTAAATGTCACACATTTTTCTCCTTATAGTGATTGATCTCCTGGCTGTGGCCACATCCAGATTCTTAAAACCACTTTGGTTCTATCCTTGTTACTTAGCCCTACTACTATACTATATCCCAGTTACAGATGACAGTTAGTCACTCTGCTTATCTGTACATTGAGTGGGGAGGTGATAGAAAGTACAGAGGAAACTCACAAAGTATCCATCTACCAGAAGTAGAACCAAGCCTCATGGAACCAAGAAGGTGAGAGGTACTATCTGTCTTTTATTGTGGCTCTATGGTCTATCATTTCTACTTCTCTCTGCATGCCTTCAGCATTTTTTTTCGCACTACCTTTTATTATAAGTCTGTGTTTCCTGTCATAACTTTAGTCTATCATAGAGTGGCCTATTGTTTGTTTCCCACTGGAGGGATTGTCCACTCCTGATCCAACAAGAGATGGCCAAAGAGAGATCTCTGTGGTAAAACATGGCTGCTCAAGCCCCCCAATTTAGCAGAAGCCATGAGTAAGGTTGACTTCCAAAAAAAGGCCAGGGATTTAGCATGTTCCCCAAGCATATCTAATATAATTAACTAAGAATTTGACTGAAAACCAATCAATTCAATGGCCATGCATGGATGGGTTGATAATATTTTTAAAAAGCCAACTAGGTACTGTGAAGTGACATAGGTGGTGTTAAATAATCAGAGACAAGCGATTGAAACAAATTAGGTATGAGAAGTTGGCAGAGAAATATATGCTAAAGGGAGGTAAGACATTAATGAAATTTAAACAGAGTGGAAAACGTGAATAAACTTGATTTGATGACTCAATTAATACTAAAAATATCCTGCAAGAACATATAAGGGCAAGCAAGCCATTTTGAGTTTATATGGAAATTTTTTTCTAACTATTGAAAAGTATGTCTACGGTTTTGTAGTGTTCTATTAAAATTTCATTAAGAAACTAATTAGAGAATTATAATTACTATCGATTAATTCTCCTTTATTGAAAGAGCAGAAAAGCATATTGGATATGATTATGTGGAGAAGATTAATAGAACATATGTGGGTAAGCAGATCTGGAGAAGGGCAGCCTGTACTAAAGCATTGATTCTCCCAACCTCCTGTGTCCTCCAAGGACAGTAGGTCTACATAAAGAGTAGTTAGTCCCTCATATTTCCAGCATCATTATCTCTGAGAAGCTGGGAGCTTCTTTAAGCTGCTGTCAGTGACAGATTGTGGGCAGCCATGGAACAGAGCAAGTGAGGAGTGCCATGCAGGATCAGTGTCTGTCACCTGAAAGCCAGACCAGCCAGGAAGGCAGAAACACAATGGGAGTCTAAGTATGTTAGACTGTCAGGAGGCAATAAATTTAGTTGGGAAGAGCATAGATGTCAGACTAGGGTTTGAATTCTAGCCAGCACTTTTAGGGTGGACTTGGGCATACTGCTTCATCTCTAACCTTCTGCTTCCTCAGCTATCAAATGTGGGACAGTAATTCTTACTTAATAGGATAGTTGTTGGGTTATTGATAAGATATAGATAAAATGCCTAGCCCCGTGTCTGACATGATGGGCTTATAATAAGCGGTAGTTATTATTACTTAATGCAGATGAAAGAAACAGGCAGAAAATGGGATCTGGGGTGGAATATAGCACCCTGTTGTTCATCTGAAAAGGATTCAGTATTTTCCTGGTACATGTTGATGAAGCATGGCAAAATGATTCAAGGAACTGTAAGTATATGGAGCTAGTTTACTGTAATGAAAAGAGAGCTAGGTCATTTGGAGTGACTTCAAATTTTTGCAGTTGGCAAAAAAATTGCTGCACTATTTTCTCTATCCCCTCACTTAGTCATTGTCTAAAAAAATCTGAGACCCCTTTGAGCCCTTTCTTTTCCTTTCAACATGAAGAAGCATCTCATAAATAGATTCTATTGTGACTTTCCCTAGACTGACCCCTCTCTCTCCAACCTTTTCCTTTTGTCATGAATCCAAAATGTTAGTGCAAAACTTTCTTCTTTAAATTATCTTTTAAATCCTTCATTTCAAATTTCTGCATCAATATTCTGTTGCTCTTGGTATCAGATTCCTATTTCTTTCAAAGTATCAAGATGCCTAAGCTTTCAGCAATATTGCTATTTCAAAAGAAATTATAAGTAATATCATTTGAATGTAAATCACGGACAACCTGACAGTTTAATCACATCCCCCAATAATTAAGAATCTGTTATCTAAGAACAATATTATTTTACTTTACTATAATACCATTTTCCACTCAAGAAATTTAATATTAATACAATTATATTTTCTAATGTAAAGTTCATATTCAAATTTTCTTAATCACCCCTGGAGTATTCTTTATAGTTTTGTTTGTTTGCTTTGTATCCTGGATGCAATCAACAATCATTTATTGCATTTGGTTTTCCTGGCATTGGTACAGCACTTCTAAAAACCCATAGCATGACAATCGTTTTCTTCTCTTACCTTCGTTTTGAAAGCCAGCGAGGTAGAAGCCTACTCTACTTGCTCACGATTGTGACCCTGAAATTCTTATTTTATAAATTCTATAAATATATAATAAGAAATGCTATACACTAAGTTTTTTAAAAATTAGAAATGCTTCTAAGGAGGTTGGGTCATTCTAGAAAGCTCAAGGCCCAAGACTCCTTTGGAGGAGAATATTTCTAAATCATTTGATCTCCAAGAGATATTTCAATTGGGCTTGTAGGAAAAGGGTAAAGAGAGTTCTCACATCAGGTAGAATGGTCTTTTCTTGAGAATTGTTTATTTTCCTAGGAGCCTGGATTGTTGAAGATTTAGCACCTGCTCAATATTCAGCAATTGCCAAATAGACCTCTATGATAAGCTAATATTTTCAGTCAAAGATGGTGGCCTAACCAATGAAAGAACTAGACCTCACTAGTATTATCAGCAATGTTGTAATTATAAAATGATAAATGCCAACATATAATATGAAAAAAGTTATGATTAATAATTACAGGATTGTTGTGTACATCCACATTGTAGTATCCTTTTTAGTCTTTCAAAGAATGCTATCATTACTTCCAATATTTCATCACTCTAGGTTGTAATGAGACATTTTTTTCTTCTTGCCTGATTTAAAGTCTATGAGAGAAACTCTGGAGTGCTCAACATTGCTTTAGGGTTTAATAAATATTCAAAGTCATTGCAAATGAGTTTAACATTGGACAGTAGAAAAGTTACATGAAGCTAGTATTTAAATACTTCATCAGCTAAAATTAGTGGACTGACAAATTGTTTCTTAAGTGATGCACTTTTAAGAACAGTTTCAAGAGCTATCAGTTTCTCTATAGCAGCCTCTGACATTAAGTGTGAAGATTATGTAGGAAGTAGAAGAGTTACTATTTGTTTTTATCTTGACATGGCCTTCCCCCTGGGATTCATTATTTTTCTTTTTGTGCTATAGGTTTTATCTCAGTTGCTTTTACTTCCAGGTTAGCATCCCTAGAATAAACAGAAGAATAAGACGACGGTGGTTGATTTGACTTGATACTGAGAGCTTTGAACTTTTTGGTTGTTGGAGTAAGATTTTCATGAAATTGACAATACTGACCCTGTTCCCTTCCCTTCCCCTATGGTGGACAGAGAATATGAAAGAAGCAAAGAACAAGAATGCGCTGTCACTCTTGTGCTTTGGATTCAGGTTATTTCAGTTTGATTCCAGAACATTTCAGAAAATGAGGTCTTTAGGCCCAAACTTGTAAGGTGAAATTGTGATTCTTTATGTGACATTGTTTATTATCTTCCTCTCATTTTCTGCATCATCCCTCTCTCCCACTCAAGTGTTGCCAAGAAATTTCAAATATTTTCTTTTGAGTAGAGCACAGTGGTAAGATGGTATGCAAAGACTACAGGGCAAGTTTTTCTGGGGGATGCTATTGATTTTACTTGAAGATTTTGGGGAAAAGTTAATAAATTAGTAATATTATTTAAATTATTATGTAATATTACAACAAATAAATGTATGTTAATACGATGCAAAATTCACATGATTTTTAAGAATAAGAACAAGACTTTATGCATTTTTTTTCTTTTTTGCTTTTGATAGAAATATCCTTTGGTATTTGGGTTATAGGTAGCAGTTGTAAGAGCTTTAGGTCCAAATCTAGATAAAATCCAGCTTTTAAATTGCCAAGGAAATTTTTTCATTAACATGTCTAACTTTTATCTGTATGTAATAAAGCTTCTTCTAACTTCCCATGTCACAATTTGGATTCCTCAGTAAGCAGATTCTAAGAGGGAGTAGCTTTGTCTTGCTTCATTTAATTCCAGCCAGACTTTTGCATTTAAGGTCTCTTGAGCCACTGACTTGTATAAGGCCACACAGTAAACAAAGCTGCACTTCCACAGGCTGTAGGTGACACAGGTTCTCAGAGGAGGACTGTGGATGGAAAGGAAATAACTGACACCTTCAATGTAGGCAGCCTTGTGAAATTGGCATAGACTGTCCCAAAGTAACTGTTTTGGAGAAGAAAACATTCATTTAGATATAAAAGTTCAAACATGCTTATTAAAATTTAGTCTTACAACTTATATTTCCTTTTATCTCTCTGGGATGACAGTGGAGTGGAGTAATACCTTTTTATGAAAGCAAGCAAAATCTCCTTTTCAGTTTGAACCCCCAAATAGCTTTGTACTAACTCAGCACCAGTAAGGGCATACCTCAGTTAGGCTATGATTTTCCTTCTCAGTATGCTTGGAAAACTGTGAGTTGTGCCACATTATACATTGCAGGTTTGAAATTTTTTTTTCCCCCCATTATGAATAGCCAAATAGCATCCAAATACTCATAAGTCAACATAAACTATGTAGCCTAATGTTCTATATTCTAGAATATGATTACAGAGTAAAATGTTTCCTTCTCCTCACCATTATGTAACAAGCAAAATTAGAAAGTATAAGATGTACCTGAATGCACAAATGAGCCGTGTCTAGCTTAATATGAGTCTTTGCTCTGGCTAACCCCATCTCAGCTGTTTGTGTTGAGCATTCAGATGGTTGTGAGTTATAATTTCTATGTTTTTGAATCAGGGACAGGGCACCTTTGTGTATTATGTTTCTTTTCCTCCCAGACTGAGACTGCAAGTCTCTATTCTTTCACAACTCTCTGGGCAACACTCCCATGTTTCCTTGAATAATACTGGTACAGAGTAACATGTCACATGGCTGGCTCTAATTTTTCAGCTCATCATTGTATTCTCTCCAGCAGGATGAGGCCTGCTTGCCAGTTTCATTACATTTAGTCTTGTATACCAGGGATTGGGATAGTTGCTGTTCATACTTTCAGACAAACTCCTTTGGACAGTCTGACCCTCAAATGATTCTCCTATTGTTTCCATTACCAAAGAGGTTCCATGACCCGCTTCTCCCATTTTGGAACACTTTATTTGATTTTCTGGCTTTCTGGAATGGAACTTGAATTGCCATAATCCTTTTGTGGGTTGTTCATTATTTGTCAGCCACTATTGAAGTCAGTACTCTGCCTACTCCTGTTCCCCACCCCACATGTTTAGGTTAGCCTCCCTTTCACTCTTAGGCTGCTATAAGGCACAAGCTATGTGACATTATATGTTTACTGTGGAAACTAACACTGTTGTTAAATGGAACATTAACAGGTTCCTTAAGATACTCAACAAAAATTAGAATTTGGAGCAGGATTTCTTCATAATGTAAAACTACATTGTATTTATTTGTTTCTGGTCTTGGTTTACATTAAGACCCTTAGCACAGAGACCAAGATATTCTCTCACTATCTCTCATTTTATCTGAAGTGGATATTGAATTTGACTTGGGAAACTTCCAGGCTTAGATGGCTCAAGTAAGAACCTGGAAATCCAAAGTCAGGTAACTAGTTAATGATTCTCTGAGAATCCCAGAAATATTGGATTTTAGATTATCCTCCTTCTCCTTCCCTCCCCAATGAGGTAAAGCCAGGAATAAACCAAAAAATATCAGAGCACTGTTTTTATCCGTAAAGGGGTAATATGATCATTGGAAAAAATGTGAAAATGACATCCTCATAATAACAGAAGTAAAAACAATTATCGATTATTATTAATCACTTCTGCAACCACCACTGTTACCATGTAATAAATCCCTACTCTATAGATGCTTTAAGCTCATCCCCTCATTTAACTTTGCAAAGAAGGGATTATTATCCTCATTTTACATGGAAAGTAAATTGAGACTTAGAGAGATGACATAAATTGTCTAAGATCACATAGCTAAGTGGCTGAGCCAAAAACTAAAGCTAGATTGTTTGATTTTTTAAAAGATCTATGTTTTAGCAATTATACCAGGATGACTCTCATCGGCTACAAATTTGTTCAAAGATTGCATCTGCCAGGCTTTATATACACAAGTAAAATAAAATGGAACAAATTTTCTGGTAAATTGGAAAGCTGATTTCAACCTAGGTCCTGATTTCCCTTATTAGTTCCATTTTTCCTTTTTCGCTTATACAGATGTTGGCAATTTTTGCATGTAGCTACCCAAATTGACCAGCAAATTTCTTCAGTGAATTGCATGCATTGCTCAGGCCAGCCATGACTGCTGGACTGGCTCTCTGTGGCCAAGTAGCTCTGAAGATTATGAGCTGCATGGCTGACTGAGGGAGCAATTCCAATCTGACAGATCTGTTTGCCCTTTGCTTTTAGACCTGATCCTTGTCTTAGTATGACTTTCAGTGTCAAATTCCAAAGATTAAAAAAAAATTGTCATTAGCTTAAACTTTTCAGACAATAACAGCAATTGTCTTACTGTATTGAGTCACTTGGCTTACTTTCTAAGATGAAGTCAAGGGTGCGGAAAGTAAACCAAGAAACAGGCCTACATCGCTCTGAGCCTTTTCATACTGAGAATGACATATTTACCTTTTCTTATTCAGAGTTCCGAGTTTCTGGGTTTTTTTTTTTCCAAGAAGCAAATAGATGAGTAGACCAAGTGTTGATGGTAAAGATGTTGTTTATTACTTAAAACTAGTCTATTTTCTCCTAAAACAGAAGAAGCCTTAGAAGATCTCTATCTTTCCCTTTTTGTGTATGCAGGCTCAAACTTATTCTTTAACACGTGCTATATTCTTGCCCTTTGTTCTCCTTGTTCTATATTCCAAACTCCTCCCTAAAGTCTTCCCCAGATCTTCCTTCAGAAGTAGCTCACTAGGAATTACTCTTTGCTTCACTTTAATAAACTTTCTATTTTAAAATCAATTGTTATAAGGGCGAGATTCAAGTGCCAGGGCAACTGTGAGTGGAATAAGTGTGGTGCTATTTAATCTCAGCTGTTAGCTCTGATTGGTCTGATTTCCAGTATGTTATTAGCTCTTTTTACTCTTGTGGTTAAAAGATTGCAAACCATTTCACTGTCCTACCTTTTTCTACTCTTGTTTGCCTCTCTTCCTTCTCAAGATCTAATGTTCCTGCACTCTGCTAAGTTTACAAATATAATTTGTTTTCTGTAACACTAGTTCACTTTGATTCCTTTTCCTTCATTCTATGTCAGATTCTTCCTTGTATCAATGTGTTCCACTCAAGAGAAACTGATTTCAAAGCTCAGTTCTCAGTTCAGATCAGAAAAGGAGTTTAATTATCATTGACAAACTCTTCTGTGTGACACCTGTTAGGTAACTGGAGAAGATTCATGAATTTAGATTGGTCCGAATGCATAGATTCCCTGTGTAATCTCTTCTTGTTTCCAGTAACTAAAAAACACAGAAATGCTTCTAGGTGGCTGAGTGGAAGTATACCTAAAATTTCTGCCTAATGATAAGGAGAGTGTTTTAGCATTGTATGAACTACTATAATTTAGAAAACGACCAGAGGAAACTGAGGTGTGTCTGGATGAATTAACACTAAATTTGAATTAATAAATCGGTTTTGAGAAAGAATACTGCTAGTAAATTTATCGTGGTTTTTTTTTTTTTTGAGATGGAGTCTTGCTCTGTCGCCCAGGATGGAGTGCAGTGGCAGGATCTCGGCTCACTGCAAGCTCCGCCTTCTGGGTTCACGGCATTCTCCTGCTTCAGCCTCTCAAGTAGCTGGGACTACAGGCGCCCACCACCACGCCCAGCTAAGTTTTTTTGTAATTTTTTTTTTTTTAGTGGAGACGGGGTTTCACCTTGTTAGCCACGATGGTCTCGATCTCCTGACCTCGTGATCTGCCCTCCTTGGCCTCCCAAAGTGCTGGGATTACAGGCGTGAGCCACTGCGCCTGGCCCTTGTTTATCTTCTAAGAAAAAAAATTAAGAAAAAAAATGTGTCACATGTAATGGATATCAGAGACCTATTTAGAATCAGAATCATGGAGCCTAACAGCTGGAGAGCTGCTGAGGGAGCATCTATTTCAACTTCTCATTTTGTGGATTAGAATACTGATGTTAGACAGGTGAAATAATTTTTTTCAAGACTAGCTGACTGGTGTCAGAGTTCAGACTGATGTTTTCTGAGTATAATATTCACAGTCTATATATCTTACCAAGGCTAGATAATAAATATGCTTCCATATGAAGCCACTCAGCACCTTTTAAAAGGCCAATAGCTTCCAAGGATTTTGGAAACTTTCAAGTGAATTGAAGTCCCTGGAGCTAAATAGCCATAAATCTGGACAGTATAGACTGAGATCCCTTCCATAGACCTTGATATCCCAGAAGGTAAAAATTACTGTCTTTGGTCTTTGCTGTTGGATAACAGGCCTTAGAAAAGGAATATAGAATATAAAGTGTTATGGGATTTATGAGTTTCTTCTTTGAGAAACATTCCAGGTCTGAGGGGTAAAGGGTCAGAAGAGGTATGGTTGGGAACCAACAAAGGGATACCTAGAGAGATTGACAACTGAAAATCACTGAATATTTTGGTTGTATTGAATTATATGTATTAATATTTGAGTTGAAGTTAACAAATAAATGTTAAGAGGCTGTACAATCTACTGCAAAATAATATTTTGAGAAATTCCTTGGCATGGTTAATATTTCAATAACTAATTTTTTTCCATCAATGTGGGGATTTGAAGTCATCAAGAGCAGATGGGGAAGCAAAACAATGCAGGGTCTAAGGAACAATTTGAGAGCTAAGTAGATTTAAGTACTCAGAACAGTGCATTAAATTACAGCAAATTATCTTTTTATTTGTTATTTTTCTTAAAGACATGGAATAAAAGAAAGATGTGGTTTTATCCATAGCACATTTTTGAAGTATTTTATCATAACTTTTTCCTGGGCTTTTGTAGTGTTAAATGACTGCATCATACCTGCTTGGAGTATGTTGAAATTCATGTTTGTTTAACTGTGTTGTCATATGTAATGTAAAGTAGACACCCAGGGCAACTAAATGTATAATTCAGATGTCACAGTCATTTATTTCATCAATGTGAAGATGGTAGAGAAAATGTGTACACGTAACTTACTATTAAAAATAGTTCTGGTCTATAAAAAAAGAATGCAAGGAGATAGCCAAGGAGTGGTGGCTACCTAAATCTGAATGTTCCAACATATCCTCTAAAAGCTATGCAAATCAACAAAAATAACAACTAAAGCCACGCAAATCCTATTCTTCCACATGACAATAAACTAGAATACAATACACAGTTCAATCTCTTATAAGTAAAGAAATAAATACCAATTTTCAGTAGAGCTATTTCTCAACTTCCCACCTCAAGATTTCCAGAGAGCAAAGTGCAGGAAAACTTAACTTTAAGAGAGAACTTTAAGGCAATACTTATGGGGAGATGAGAGTAAAAGGCAAGGAAAAAGAGCTCTTTGGAAAATGCACAGTAAAAGGAAACAGAAGGAAAAAGGAAAAACTTAGAATACAGGGATAAATAATAATTTTTTTTAAATGCAACCTTTCCCCAATTTATCCCTACACTAAAAAGTCATCTGCATTGCTTCACTGACATAAGAGAATTATCTGTAACTAGGAATCTTGTAAGTCTCCCAAATTGTCGTTCCTGGCTACTAAATGCAGAGATGCAAGCATACTTTATCTGTACTAAGAAGAAAACAGAGAATTAGAATCAAAACATTTCATATGATGAGAATTATCTCTAAAAGAAAAATCAACCACAAAACAGAAAATTGTGTAACTCTACAAACTAAATTAAATATTCTCAAATAAACATTTGGCAATATAAAAAATGTGCCTTAAATCAATTTTCTAAGAGCAGATGTGGGAAAAAACGGATGAAATGAAATGAGAATTTATTTATTCCATTCAGAAAAGAAATACAAGAAAAAGAGACGAAACAATGTGTCAATGAAGTTAAATTAGGTAAAATGTAATAAGGGTTAATGCAGAATAGCAGAGAAATAACCGAAAGAATGAAAGCGCAATAAAGAATGAAAGAAAAAGGGTCATAAGAAAGTGTTTGAAATGAAAAATAGGCAAAGATCCAATATATGATTAACTGAAGTCTCAAAGGTGAAAAACAAAGGAATGAAACAGAACTAACATTTAAAGCAATAATCTAAGATAATATTTCAGAAATAAAAGAAAACCTATATTTACATATTGAAAGGGCCTACCTGGGAAAACTGACATCGAAAGAGTACTTGGAAAAATTGATATCAAATGATTTAATCTGAGGCATAGTCTAGTGAAATGTTTGGACTTTAAAGTCCCAGTATCCTCAGACAAAAATATCTAATGACTTACAAAGTCAAGAGACTTAAAGAAAAGCAACAATGAAGCAGTAGTTTCAAGACAATTAAGGAAAGTGTGAGCCAAGGATTTTATATCCAGCCGAGATAGACTTCAAATATCAAGATGAAAAGAAAAAGCCGTTTTAAACATGCAAGAACTCAAGGAATTCTTAGCAAATACTGAGAAAATATACAGTAAATACTATATATAGTATTTAGAACATAAAGTAATATGACCGCGTTGAGACCAAATATATGTCATATCAATAAATATGAATGAGCTTAATTCATTTATTAAAATAAAAATTATTTTCAGCTTTGCTCACAAAGCAAGATCCAACTAAATAATTTATAAAAGGGACACATGTAAACCAAAGCGATTCAGAAATGCTGAAATAAAGGGA